>NC_056741.1:1170292319-1170384260 GCF_019279795.1 Protopterus annectens | reverse complement strand
TTTTCTACCATACAGAAGATTCATCAGGGATTTCTACTGTGCAAAATCATTAGGAAGGGATGCTAACAAATGCACAATATAAAGTACAGTGGGTTAGGAATACTAAAAAATGCATAGCATAAAGTACAGGTGGTTAATAAATATGTTTTATAGGCTGCCCTTGAAGACACAAAACAATAACGTGTATTGTATGGCAAGTCTGAAAAAAATGCAGCTGGCTGAAGAAAGTCTTAATTATTTCTTCCAGTTAGAAGACCAAGAGAAACGGAGTAACCATTTATTTCCATATTTATCTGCCGGGTATAAAATACATGCAGTTTAACTAACATTTTGGAATTCTGAAATATTTCCATAGCAGAAATCAAATAACAAGGAAAAACAGCTAGAGATGTATGCAGTGTTTGTAGGGGGGTGGGGGTTAGAAGTACCTATCCTTACATGTCTGTCTTACCAGACAAGGCAGATGACATTAAAATATTATATGACTAAACAGGTAAGGGAAATGGAGAAAAGAGGAATGATATCAAGTGAGTTACTTTACAAAGGAGAGACGTGAACTGTAATGTTAACAGTAACTCATTAACGGAGAAACATGTGTCCTATGTCTTGTTAATCAGAAGGCACATGGATAGCTACTAGCAAGATTAAAAGAAAAAGGGACAGAAACAGGTTTGGGTCAGTCATCAATGGTAGGGGTCATTAGAAAACACAAAACTGGAATTCAGATGAAGCCAATTGGATGGCAAAGCAGATAACACAAAAGAGTATCTACAGATTTTACTGCAGTAGTTTGGTGAATTGCTAATAGCAGGGCAGTTCCTGTTTTCTAATAAATGAATGTTAATTTCTTACAGATGGCCCTGCATCTCTGACTCTGCATATACCTACTGATACTTGTCCTAATGACTGGATAGACTGGTTCAAGGTTCCAGAAGCAGTCTGTGTACATGAAAACTCAAATCTGAAAATGTCCTGTGAAGCTCAGTCACTACCTCAGAGTAATTACAGCTGGTCTTTCAGTAATGCCACATATACTGGTGTCCTTAATGAATCAAGTGAAGTAGTGATGTACAACTTTAACAAGAAAATGATGGAAACTACACTTGTACAGCAAGCAATGATGTTACCGGGAGGGACAGCAGCCAGTCAAGATATCTAATCACATATCGTAAGTACCTTAATTTGGGCTTCTGAAAAGGAAAAAAAAATCAGTAAAGCTTATGGAACAAAACTTTTAAGCTTATAATAGTTCCTGTATGTTGCTTGTTGCACTTTTTATATTTTCAGCATTTCTGATTTTCCTATAAAATGAGGTAGATGAACAGTAGATTACAAGGACATGAAAACCATCCAGATTAGGAAGAAGCCTCTCCCTATTCAAATTCCAGCCTATCACAAGACCTATCACTTCTCCCACCTGCAGCAACATAACCATCTTGCAAATAACCTCTCACAGACTCTCACTCCTTCAACCACAGAAATTTCATCTGCCTCATCTGCTCTTCATATAATTACATGCACCTAAATTTCATTATTTGTGTCCTTGGTAATCTTTTGCTGCTTACACCTTTGCCTTTAAATATCATTGATACTCCTCCATTTCCTTTCTCATCATCACATAATAATAATTAACGACAAATCTTCTCCACTTCTCTTCATTAACTCCATCTCTGCCTCCTCCACTTCATACTACACTTCACTTTTTCCTTTTCTCTATAACCACTGAAATTTCAAATGTTTCTCCATTCATGTCTCTGTTGCTACTAACATTCTATCTAACTACCGTTGTATACTTTCATCTCTGTACAGCTCTCCTATGGCAGTTTACTCAGCACACTGTGAAATCAGGTGTAGCTACACCAATATGCCCTTTTAATCTCTCACCTTGTCTTTAAACACAAAATACTTCACTACCACCATTATACTCAAAAATAGAATTCATACAGGTCCTCTCTAAATCAGTACTTCTTAAAAATCCCACAGTGTGGTGTTGTCCACCCAAACCCAGGCCCCAAACACACTCCAATTAATTTAAGTAGCCACCCCTACAAAATTGTGAACTAACCCTCCTTCAGCTACCACCTCAAACTTGATCTCTTCTCAGTTGTACTGTCTTAATTAAATAACCACCTATCCATACTAATAAAGCTTGCACATCAAACCTCTCACCCTACTGTTCTCCACCTTGTCATCCAAGAATTTGAATGTTGTCTCTATCAATCTCTGTAGCGTTTGTAACAAAGCTACAGAACTACATGCGTGGATAACACAGTATAACCCAGATATTCTTTCCATCACATAAACCTGGCTTAGGCCTAACATTAAAGATTTTGAACTATTCCCGCCAAGCCACTGTATTTTCAGAGCTGATAGGCCCCACAAGAAAGCAGGAGGAGTAGTTTCAATTTAACCAAGCTCATACAGTTTCTCTCCCTATTCACACAACATCCCAAAAATTCCAAAATGCTAAAATAATATTTTCACTGCTAAAGCCTGGCAATAGAAAACTGCTATGTTACAGTCTATATTCCACCTTGAAATAATATAATTAGAATACATCCTCTCCTGGACATCTAATTATATACCTTAACACCATACTAAGAGATGTAAATATTGACTGGCAAAACCTTACATCAGACGTTCCTAGTATAAACCTTTATGATTACACACAACTTACCTAAACACACACTAGATTTAATACTAACAGTAAAGGTGCGATTCTGTACTAAGTATGGTCTCTGTCCCTAGTAAATTTACAACCTCTGGAACCTATCCAAACTCACTTAACAGTCACCTTCCAGCTTATACTGATGGAAATAACCACCAACCGGCCTAAGACTCACCAACTTAAAACAACCAGAAACCTTTCAAAATTCAGTAAAGACTCCTTCATCAGTACACTGAAAGAGTTTAATTGGTCTGTCCTTAAAACACTTCCACTCAACTAGCTAGACAATTTTTTAATACCTTCTTCTTAAATACTCTAAGCAGCCATGTCCACACTGGAAAAAAGAGTGAAAATTAAACATGCACCATGGCTCAGGACCCAGACAAAAATTACAATGTCAGAGACTAAGCTTGGAAAGAATGGCTTAAACTTAAAATTCCCTGTAACCTTCAGCTTTGTAGAAAATTGCACATTGAGTGAAAAACAAGTTAACCTCGATGAAAAAAAAAGATAAAAACAATATTATAAACCTCTACAGCTTCAACACAAAAGTGGTCCCCCAAAATTCTGGATATTGATACATAACCTGTTACATCCAGGCTCAAACAAGGAAACCAACCCTTCTCATAATTGCTCTCCACTAGAAATTTCAACATTATTCAATATCTACTTCACAGAAAAATTGCTTCCCTAACTAAAAACTCTTTACCACCATCCAGTACTTCTACCACTCCCCTCAATAGCACCCAATCCTAGTAATTCAGCAAACAGATTAGACAAAAAACAACATTCTCCATACACCATACACAGTACCACTTCCTTTTCTACCCCCTCCCCCAGTATCACAACATGAACCTAATTCACACTATATCCATTGCTAGCAAATTCCCCTTAGGATCTGTCTGTACATTAATAAAAAATGTCTTAAACTAAAACCTTGCTCCACTGTAGCTGAAAACCTCCCACCTAAACACCTAAAGATAGGTACCAATGCCATAGCATACCTAGTCTTCATTGTTAACAGCTGAATCCTGTGTACCCTCACTATGGAAAAATCATATATTATCCCTCTTCATAAAGGTGGCATCTCGACTGACTTTTTCTTTTGATCTATTGCAAAAACACCTCTCTCAAAAATTCTTGAAAGATGTATTTATAAGCAACTCCTCCACTGTCTTCTATAAGACAACCTATTAACATCCACCCAATATGGCTTGCACCCAACACACAATACAGCTATTGCCCTGATATCATTCACAGACACCATAAACAGGGACTCAGGCAAACTTGTTTCCTCCTTATTCCTTGACCTGCCAAAAAGCCTTTGATACAGTTTCTCACCGTAAGCTTGGATTATCCCCTTTTGCATTACAGTGGTTCAATAGCTATTTGTCTGACTGGCTCCAGTCTGTAAAATGTCAGAACGCTGTCTTTGTCTTGCTCTCCATACCAGCAAGTCTCCACTGGTGTATGTCAAGGCTCTATTCTTGGCCCCTGCCTCTTTAATGTCTTTATCGATGATCTCTATACCGCCATAGCTACAGCCTGAATTATACAATATGCTGATGATTTTGCTTATATGTGCATCTAATAATGTGCCTCATCTCCTCCATATCATGCAAGTAGCTTTTTCCTCAGTTGATTAATGGCTCCATAATGCCAGCTACTACTCAACTGTAAAAATACAAAGTTTCTGCTGTTTTTTTCCTAAATCACACATGCAAGATAAAGTGAATTTCAAAATCTTTTCGCTAAACAAAATTAAACTTGAAGTAGTCTCATAGAAAACTTCTTGAAATGATTATAGATAACCTTAAATTTGATTTGCATGTTCAAAATAACATAAGAAAATACTCAAAGATTACAGATGCTGTTGCAGGCATAAAAACCTCCTTAGCAACAGTACCAAAACCATTCTTGCCACTACCTACTTTCTCCCATCTCTCTTGTATGGTGCACCCATCCTAACCAGCCTTCAGGCTACAGTTAGAAATAAGCTGGAGGCATGTTTTAATAAAATTGCAAAATTTGCCACCAACAAACAATACCACAGTTAGCACTGTATCGCCCTTAAGGCTTTGAACTGGCTCGAACTGCCTCACCATTTAGATTACATACAGTTTATCTACACACAGCACATTATTCCATAAGCCAGTGTCTGCCCTGCTTTTACTCCTGTTCTCTATTCCTATCACCCTAATAGACTACTTACTTTGATCTAATGAACAACATCTTCTCCTCATATATAAACCTCACATATCCTCTGGCCAAAGTCTCTACTCATACTCTGTCACTAAAAATGGAATTATATCCCTCTACAAATTAGCTCTACTGCTAAACTCTCCAACTTCAAGCTACTGAAAATGACCTAAATAAAACTTTGCTCTGCTCCTGCACTACCTCAGGCTGAACTAGTCTCTATGGTGTGAGAAGGAACTAATAAAACCTATTTCTTAGACGAATGACAACTATTTTTGCCTAGACTGTATTATCTAGTTGTATCAGTTCCTAATGTACTCAGTGTGTTTAATGTCATCTTTATGAACTGCAACTTGTCAATACTTTATCTACTGACAAATTTACTTTTCAACTTGTTACAGCTGTCCAAATATTTGCACTTTGTATGTATAGGTTCACATTGTATGAACTGAAGATGAATTTTTACTTAATCTGTCATTCTTTATTAGACTTTGTAATAACCCCCCCAGGGCCTTTGCTGAAAATGGGAAATTATCCCAGCCACATTTTCCTGGTAAACAAATGTCAAATAAATAAAAATAAAATGTTTTGCCCCATTCTTCTTCTGAATTCAGCAGTTATGGTAGCAGTATTACAATTCTTTGACAGACAGCCACCCAGCAAGTTAGCTGTCACTTAGTTAAGATTTTAAAACAGATGTACATGAAACTTTTGAAAATGTAGACTAACTTTGTCAAGCACCTCATTGGAGCAAGCAAACCATTTAAATGCCAGAAATCCACTGCTGGACTGCTTCACTAGAATAGTCAAACATTCCCAAGTGGGCTCCTGTCTGTTAACTTACAGAAATGAATATGTAACACAAGTCTTTGCAAGTATGTTTTCTAATTAAGATGAAGGTTTAGACACTTTAACTGAGGTGTAATAAGACAACTTTTAAGCAATATTTCAGTAGAAAATCATGCTGATATTGAAAGCAGGGTACTGGGTCTTTACTGATTTTCCATGTGGTTTTCCTAGCTCAGCTTTTCCTATAAAACATCTGAACCCTATTTCTTTCTTTATGAAAAGTATGCTGTAATCAACTGCTTAGTCCCATCTACATGTTTCATATAAAAGCACAGGCTACCTTTAATATCTGTTGTGAATTGCCTTGTCTGCAGAGATGTTATTTATTGCCTTGGCTATTATATGACTAAGAGATACATGTCCAGTAATGTTAGGTCTTTCTGTTAGGTGCAAAATTTTCAGTCTGCTACAGACCTTCAAGTCATCTAGATGTGGTAGTCTTAGCAGGAACCCCTTAGGCAATAATCACCATCTAGATGGGATACAG
Organism: Protopterus annectens; assembly: GCF_019279795.1. Lineage (NCBI taxonomy): Eukaryota > Metazoa > Chordata > Ceratodontiformes > Protopteridae > Protopterus > Protopterus annectens. The sequence continues at coordinate 1,170,378,057 of NC_056741.1, read as the reverse complement.
GCATCAATTCCAAAAATCAGTGTCACATCTACTAAAAAGAAAAAGCAACAAGCTATCAGAAGTGCCACATTTGTAGTAAACACTAAGACGACTTGGCAGAAGTAACAGCACATTTACTGAACTCAAGAAGGGCATACAGATGTGTATGAAATAGGAGTAACTTTTTTAATTAAGAGGCACAGAATGTATCACTTCTGGACACAAAATCATAACTAGGGCAGGGCAAAGGGTGTGGATGCCATGGGCACAAGTTGTTTAGGGCTGTGTCCAGCAATTGTTGATGGGGCATGAGTACAGTACAGTACCTTCATTCAATAAAGAATCTGTAGGTGATATTATGGCTTTATACCTCTCAATTTCTGAGCTTTAAAAATCAACACAACACTTTAATAGTCATAGTCAGAAAGATGAGCACTTTGTCAGAAAAGAAAATGTTCATACAGTAGACCACATGATTAAAGGTAAAGAGTCTTTATGCAGACATAGTTCAGCTATTAAATGATGTCTGTACCCTTAAGCAATTCCAACTTTAAGCAGAAAACTAGTAAGTCTGTGGGGAGCAAGGTTAAATCTGAATACAAAACTTACAGTGATATGCCCAAAATCATAGCAGGTGAGAGACATGCACACCTTCCTAAATGAATGCTGATACTGCACTTCTGTTTCAGGTAGGAGGTCAGTGTGTTAGTGACTATATTAAAGACCATGCTACAGATATGTTTTATATTTACTATTTTCTTGGGAACTGGCAATGGTAAAAGATGACCCTCTGTCTGGACATCTGACATAGAGGTCTGAGTGATTGATGAAAATTATGCATTTTAAAGTGATTTATATACAGTATTTCAGGCATTCATTTTACTAACATGAAACTAGGCCAGGTTCATTGCCCACAATTTTCAGACTCACAAAACAAAACAGTAGATCACAGACTAGAAAGACACTTGGATATTAAAAGATGCACGTTTTTCAAGAATCTACAGTGACTAGTTAAAGTGCTTTCTCTAACACACTGTGAGCATGCTAGCCAATGAATGAGACCTCAGTATTCGAGACAAACTGGTAAGCAAATGGAAACAGTTCATGAGTGGATAATGAAGGTAGTAACATAGAAAAGAGATGTTCTATTTTTTATTTATATTTCAGCAAGGCATGTGATGCAACAGCATAGAGGAACAGTGAAAACACTGGACAGCCTATGGTGGGTTATCAGGTGGTGACATGGATAAACATTGCCTAGACAAATGGACAGAGACTATGATACTAAATGGAGTCAATTCAAATGAAAGCATTCATCACAGTGAATCTTATTTATTTAATTTTGTTGACTAGGGTAGATCACTTTGACCATTTACAGGCTCAGCTTTGGTTACATATCTAGTAACAGTAAAGTAATATTAATGGTATAACTATACAGTAAAGATATTTAACTGATGTAAACAAAAAACATATATATATATATATATAGATATATATATATATATATATATATACACATTTACAATGAAGTTTGAAAAGAAGTAAGATCAGAAGTATACAAAGTGCAATACAGGGGATCTAGGCAAGGTAAATGTGGTCTAGCCAAAAGAACGGGCATAGTATATACAAGTACAGAAGGAAGGTATAGCAGTGAAGACAGTAGAAAGTGTAGAAAAGTAAGAGCTGCAATAGAAGATCTAATAACAGGAGAAGTGGCACTTAGATATATAATAGGGTATTGATATGTCAGCTCAAAAAGCAGTGGCCATGATTTTATGTGTGAGAGAGGTTAAGAGATTAAGCAAACAAGGTTTTCTGGAATGAATGTAATAGTGTGACCATGGGAGATTGGTGACATGGTCTGTGTTCTGACATGTGCACTTATATTGTTCAGCTAGGTATTCTTTGAACTGAAGTCAGAAATGTTTGTAGTCTTGATTTCAGTAAGATCAAGCAGCAATGACTGGCTTAGTTTAAGAGCAAGAACAGAGAAGCTGTGGTCTGTGAAATGAAATTTATTGGATAGACTTATGAGAGTAGGGCCGTTTGTGGACTGGCTTCTTAGGTCGTTCATAGTTGAGGGGGTGTTGTCTCCTGGCATAGAGAAGGGAGCAAAGAAATCTTTTTTGGAACTTCTCACATTTAGAGACGGCCATGTAACCATGATGTTGCAGGAAAAATGTAATAATTGATTTACGTAGGTATGCTCATTACAGCACCCTCCAGTTCTTTACTGCCTTCTGCACTGCATGGATCATGAGCCTTGCTATTGTAAACAAAGATACATTTTCTTTTTACCATTTTGTGGCTTTTGAAAAAACTTATTAACCCTCAACTTACAACAGAAGGGAACTCCTTGAATGACTGGAGGGAGAGTCCCTCCTGTGATCTAAGGAAAGTCAAAAGTTTTTTCTCTGGAAACTTCATTAGTAAAAAGACCAGCCAATGCCTAGGCCTGGTAGAAGTGACTCTACATTCTTGAACAGCCTGCTGGTCTTTGATGGAATGGAGATGGTCCCAGTCTCACATTAATTAAAATTTAAGCTTGTTCTGGTCTATTATTCGTGTGGTGGACCAGAGGACTGAAACAGGCAAGGCCTCAGCCCCTATCATGGGGGAAGGGTGTTCTGGACTGTTCACAGAATTCTCATCAAATTAAATGCCCAAGGTCTTGCACCATAGAGCCTTCTCTCATGCAGTGGTCTCAAACTCCCAACCCACAGATCATGGCTGCATGGTGTCAAGTCTTTTTCTCTTGGAATCCACCCATCCACTATTGCTGGTCCGTCTCAGTTGAGAAGGTACTTTCAAATGAACCTGCTAAAGAGTCTTTATTCCTGAGGCAAAATATCAGATGTTTGCTTGATTTGTGCAGGATTTTCAGTTCTGAGGTGGGAATCTCTCCATTAAGAACTTTGGTGTAATGCCAACACCAGGCACAAGACAGGACTCTCACTTTTTTGCTGCATTTCTCACATGTTCATGGTCACCAGACAGTCAACTGCCTAACAAAAGGCATGCATTTATTGTGTACAGTAGAATGGATTGATATTGATTTAAGGTTTTATCTTGCTCTGTTATAATTTTGCATTTTAAAATGATCTAGTTGGTTTCTCCCTTGGTAGGTATAGGGGTTACTGCTGGTTTTGTTTGTGGATCATTAGTAGTAACACAGCAGTGCTACTTTTTTTCTGACCTATGTGCTTTTTTGGTTTGCTTTAAACTTGTTATGCTTATGAATGCTGCTGCTCTATTGTATTGTGATTTGATACAACCAGTCTACTTTGAACTCTACTTCTGGTTTTGAGTGGAAAGCAGTCCCACATCATGGGAATTGTTGCACTTATCACAGACAGTTTGTGGACTGTACAACAAAGTACTGGAATACTTACCAAAGCAGCAAATACTCATCTTGGCAGCTGTCCTTTTCCTCTTAATCCCAGTTACATGGACCAGTACACTTTAATGATCACCTTTGCCTTGGTGCCTGTGGTGGCAGGTTGAGGCTCCTTCCTAGTAAACATCCTGTTCCTTCCACCTGTTATTACCTGGACTAGAAGACCCTAGTGAGTGTCTGTACCTACCTATGCCTGGGGGTGTATGGTGACAGGTTGTGGCATCTTCTGTCAGATAGTGACATTTAATTTAGTGCTGGCTAAACAGAAGCTGACTGATTATTGTCCTACTATACTGCATGTAAGGTGCAGCTGATTGTTTATTGCCTGCTGTATTGCAGACTAGCTGTGATAGTACCGTCCCATACTACTCTATTGAGTACTTGCTGTGGCTGGTTGTTTCCTGTCCTGATATAGTGCAGCTTTGCTGTGATAACATTACACACCTTGTTACATTACTTATACATTTCTGAACTGTAATTATTACTGTCAAACCTGAGTCAAGGTCTTAAGTACTGTAACTTTGGTCCTTGTGCACATAGTATCCAATATCTCTCATAACATTTTGCCTACTGTATCATCCACCTTCAGAGAATCTTGGGAAGTGTCTCATATTATAATAAGCATCACAGAAACCCTTGTACAAAGTTGTTTCTATTAGGTTAGGATTACTGTGTTGTGCCACCTGTGCTTGCTGCCTAGTCATACACTGATAATTAATGTAGCACTGGTCACTATCTTGCAATATTCCTGTCTGTAGCACCACTGGCTTATTGTACTGTGGACCCAGGCTCATTGTTCATTTTGATCCATTTAACGTATTACACTGAGAAATACTATTGGTGAACTGTACTCATTTGTATTGTATTGAACTATACTGTATGATGTCATATTGTACTGTATTGTGCTATATATTGCACAGAAATTGCAACATTTTGCACTGTCTGGTAACTATTGTCATTATTTCCATCTATATTATGATATGATTCGATTGTGCAATATTATACCATGTTGCTCTGTTTATTTTTCTTTTTTTCTTTTGCATTTATTGCGACATATAGTATCTGGTACTTCTAGACCTACCATGGTTACCATAGTTTCTCTGTGCTCCATTTATTGCCAAGATCCTATTATTAGTTATCATGAGGCAGTATAGTGACTACCACATGCACAGCGAGAGCCACTTGATATTACCGCCAAATGAGTATACATGGGAGAAGTGCAAATACTTATTACAATTGAAGACAAACTTCTCACAAACAGGGTATTGGTACCCATACTAACATCACATTTACTCACTGCAAAACAAAAATAAAACATTCCAGTACTGAGGTACCTTATATATAATATATATAACTTTCAAAACCACAAAGCACTCTAAGTGTACCACTGTAAATGCGTGCACCAAAGGCAAACCGCTGCAGCACACTGCCAACTTTTTCATACTACATATAGCTTCTTCCACTGCCACCCCAGACAAGTGTCATCAGAGTGATCTGACCAAGCCATTCAGGCTACAAGAATACATCACTCACCAAGTTAAAGTACTTGTTAAAGATGATGTCACAGTTTGGCACACACATGGACCACTCACAAGGCTGAGCAAAGAAAAGGCAACATTCAGCTGCCTCTCACTTGCGAGAATATGCCATATTGCCAAGGCATTCAAGTCCCTTCACCTCAAGCAGAACTCTGACATCATTCATTGTCCAGATGCAGGTGAATTTTTTTTTTTAATTTTATTTTAGTTTGCTTTTGTTTACTGGGTTTGTCCAACTGGGTTTAGTCAAAACCCCCTTTTCAGAGGTCCAGGGAGAAAAGCTCCAACATATTACAAACATTTTTAAACAGACATTTAGTAATATACACAAACAGATGATTACACAAGCATTTTCTAATTAGATTATATTCATATGATGGTAGAGGCAACTTACAATATAAAATATACTTGTACATTAGTAGATGTTGAGCAGTTGAGCATGTGAAGAGGTGTATTACTGGGTTTGTCAGATAGATAATATATCATGTCATTAGTGCATAGAAATTCAAAGACATGGAAGTGAGAAAAGGCACTAGGTAGGACAGAAAATGTTGATATTGTAGTTAAGAGATGACTTGTAAAGCAGGTTCAGAGGCAATGATAGATATGGCTATCATAAGGTTTATATTAGAAGTATAAAGGTGGTGGGTGAGTATTGTCACAACATAATGTATTTAGCTGAGAGGTGCTAGTAAAACTATTCATATATTGGTGAAGACTAGTTTTGGGGTATAGGGTTCTAAATGAAGAGAAATGGCTTAATGATATAGTAAGCTGAAGATAACAGTGGCATTTATCTGGAGATGTAAATAACTTAAGATGCATCTCATTAGACTATATAGAGAGGAATATGATGGATTATCTGGTTATTTCCATAAATCTGGAAAGAAAGTAGGCTTGAGCAGAATCTCATCATCATCACCAACTATGATGCCACAATATAAGCAAAAGATGAATGACTGTTAATTGACTTGGTTTTTAGTTACTGGTGTCGTTCTTAGAGGGGTCAACATGTGTCCGCCTAGAAGGAGATTGAAGGCATTCCTGCCCCTTTTGCCAAGGATCTAATTAGAAAATGCAACATCTCATTTGATCACTCATCTGAGTGCAGTGAGATCATTTGGGTAGCACTACCCCCTTGCTTCTTTGACCTTGGACACTCCTCCCTGTCCTGTCTCATCAGCTCATTGTACTGAGTACAGAGAGAGCATTTGGGAAGGCCTACCCCCTTAGTTCCTTAATGTTGTACTATCTTCTGTTTCCTCCCTCTCCACTAAAATATATATATATATATATATATATAAAATAACACTTTATTCAGCTGCTTTTACTATAATTGTGTTCTTCCTACTTTACCTTATTTTTGCTGTGTGCTCTTAAGTGTTCAAGTGCTTTTATTCTGCTGCATTTATTACTGATTGTTAGTAGCCTGATTAAATTTATTTGTTATTCTAGCATCTTAGTTTTGGTTCTAGAACTTGTGCTTCAGGCCAGTTACTTTACATTTAACAAGGTTCTTGTGGTCTAAACTCTTGTGGACAAACCCTTATCAAAACCCTCTCTCCATAAGTCTGCCCAGGCATTCAGAACACTATGTCTGGACAATTCCCATCAGTTTCTCCTGCCAGCCTGGTCAACACAGGCATACTGAGACAGTGTAGCAACTGCTTCATGTTTACTGACAGCCCTCTTCTCCTAGTGCATAATTCTTCTACTTGGGAGAAATGCATGTACATCAGTAACCTGGAGTCCATGCTCTCTCGCCACAGTCAATACTCCTGACAAAGAGGAAATTGCCAGCACAAACACCACACCACACACATCACATATCCAAGCACAACACACACACACACACACACACACACACACACACACACATACACACACACACACACACACACACACACACACACCTATGCAGAGGTCCTCAATACAAACTTATAGCACAGACCTCCAACATACACTCAGAAACACTCCACACGCAACACCAAACACATCACACACAGCAGACGGCACACCAGTGTCGCACAAACACAGCCCATAAGGCAAAACAATAAACCATCACAGCCCACAAGACATAACAATAAACCAAACATACTAGTCATTGGTGACCCAGTTGTGAGACACACTGATGTCCCCCTCACCAGGCTTGACAAGGAGAAGGTCACAGTCAGTTGTCTGTCTGGTGCCAGAATCCACCACATCACACACACACTTAAGTCTCTCCACAACAAGTACAAGTACAACTCTGTCATTGCCCATGTTGCTGTATGTGACTTGAGACATACTTCCCTGGACTACATGAAGAGAGACATGATTGAGCTCTCAGAGTATGTGTCCCAGGCAGGTATGACCCTAGCCCTAAGCAGCATCCTACCTTCACCAAGAATGATACCATAATACCAACAAAAAATAATTGACTTCAACAATTGGCTTAGTTTCTGGTGTCATTCCAGGGGGATCCAGTATCTGTCTGCCTGGGATGACATGGTTGACAGGCCTTGATGCTTTGCCAGACATGGCCTCCACCTGTCACCACTGGGTTTCCAGATCCTGGCCAAGGCTCTTGCCTCCCCCATTGTGCCTTTTTTAGGCAATGTCCCAAAGACAAATCTTCCAACATAAAAGATCTGTCAAAAAGCAAACTGAAGGTCATGCTGCTTACCATTAGGAGCCTTAACCTGAAAATGCACTCAATGGAGGCTCTTCTTGCACTGGAAGATGCAGATGTCAGTGCGGTCACGGAAACTTGGTTCAGGGCTGCGGAGAGCACCCCTGCCTTACCAGGCTATACCTCATTCCACACATTCCAACCCCAAAATGAGGTCAGGAAGACTAAGGGTTGTGGAGTCTCTATCTTCATTAAGGACAGGCACACCTCCAGACTGGTTTGCCAGCAAGGGAGCCTGCAGGATTTTTTGCAGGGGGGGGGGTGCAAACCCAGAGCTCCACCCACACAGCTCCCACCCACAAAGCCACGCCCATGCAGCCATTCCAGTGTCCCATTACTTGGCTATTTCTCCCCATTTGCCATGGACACTGTTCAAATCTCACAGTGTGCATACTGTTATATTCTTTACTTCTACAATGATTACAGATATTTGGATTTAATTTGCAACTTTTATTTCAAATGTTATAGCACAAACACTGATAGACATTTACTAAATCTAAACAAAGCAATCGTCTTACAATAAAAAGAGTCTTAGCATTAAAACTTCTCTACCTTTAAAACCCACATTCACTGAAACAGCAATGAAACCCACATTCAAAGAAAATGCATCTAGCCGGTGGCAGGGTAAGTTTACCTTTGGACTGATTTCAAACCATAGGCTCCTTGCACACATTTTTGGAACCATGCAAAGTTCTTTGATGCACCTTCCTGATTGTATTAATTATTCTATATAATAATTGAATTATATCCCTTGTATAATACAGCTCCACTTGTTAGAGTGTGTTTTAAATTTATAGTTCTAAACATTTTTCCTTTAAGCAATGAAACAAATCATATGAACCAATAATGGCAAACTGCCCCATTCAAAACATTTCAACCGTAAAGGGCCACTCAAATTTCTGTCATGCAATCCACCAATATCAGTCAATATGCAGAATCTCTGCAGAAGTAAAAGTCGTCTGAATAATTCCACTTTAAAGAGATCTGAAACCAATGAAGAGGTTGTTGCTAGAAAACAACTTTATATTTCAGTTTCATTTACAAATTCAGTGCCTGTTGCCCTTGAAGAATAAATTGCCTATGTTACATTAAAAGAAATGGTAAGCTGGTAAATTGCAATAGGGAATGGGTGGCAAGCTGAAAAGCAGGTTCATAGTTTCTAGGCATCTCAACCAAAGGAGGATATACTCAGGACTGCAGCACCCACCCCCTTCAAATATAAATCTACATGCCATGGGAGTAGAACCTACAGCTCTCTGCATCAAAATGCATGTTTTCTACCTGCTGTGCTACTAACACTGCTTTAAAACTCTGTACCACAACAGTGTTACCATTTGTAAACAAAACAGTTGCAGATTTTAAGCAGACTAAGCGTTAGCAGCAGTAAACTTCTCTTCCTTTGAAGCTCACATTTCCTTGAAAATGCACTTGATAATAAATTCCACCTGCTAACTCTGCATTTCACTCTCTCACACACACACCTCAACCTTTTAGTTCAAGAAATATGGACAAAGCCTAAAATAAATAGGGACAGAGTATAAATATTGATGTTATGTGGTCCTATCTCGCCTACATTCTTTACTCACGGGTTCTCGGCTCCGACTCGGCCAACTTATTTTTCTAGCATGAAGTCTCTAATTGGCTGGGTTAACCCGGTATCCCAAGATGCACCTCGCCCTAGCCCCAGATCTCGTTTGCCACTCGTAGAGTTAGGACGTGGTCTCGCTTGGCTGTGGCTAAGTACCCTTTTTCTAAACTTTTCATAAGTCTTTAGCAGTCTGTTCTCTTGTAAAAAGCTATTTTAATAGCTAGTTTTTCATTGTGAGTGTACTGTGTAAGCGAGTAGTGTTTTTTGTGGTATCCCTCTGTTTTGGTGGGCTAGGTCCATTTAAATTAGAGGACCTAGTCCTCTCCTGTGTTGTTTTTTTTGTAAACTTGTGTTTTGTTTGTTTTTTTTTGTCGGTAGTTAGATTTTCCTTGCTGCACCAAAGAAACGTTTAAATTAGAGTTTCCTTGGCTGTCCGTAGTTGGTTTTTCCCACCATCCTCTTGTGTCTGTTATTGTCGGTTGAGTGGGTGTTGTGAATTACTATGTCTAAAGAGCAGAAAGAGCATAAACCCCCTGGGTTTAAAAAATGCTCAAAATGTGGCTACAAGATGTCCATTACAGATGGGCATTTTATCTGCGTTTATTGTCTTGGTGCTATTCACCTGCAAGAGTCCTGCAATTTTTGCTACGCCTTCAGCCCGAGGGTACTGCAGGAAAGAAAAAAATAAGCTGATTTTGAAGGGCCTGGTTAAGCCTTCTTTTGAAGAGTCCTTAGACTCTTCTTCTAGTACTAAGTCTAAGACTTCCAAGGCCAAGAAAAGATCTCCGGCTCCATCTGTCTCCTCAGAGCCCCCGGAGAAGGTTTCGAAAGTGGATACTGCCTCCTCGGCTCCCTTGTCCTCAGGGCCACAGGAGGTATCTGTTGTGCTGGAGTCGACCTCGGCCCCGATATTATTGGAGCCTATTCGGAGCCGGTCACCCAGTGTTAGGCATGAGTCTCCGGGTAGGAGATCCCGATCTCCTTCTGTTTCCTGTAAATCCTCTAGGCTGTCTGATTTGGATGTGGATAGGGTGGTCCAGAGGCTCCTGCAGTCGCCGTGTTAGCAAAATTGTTTTCAGCTCTGACCCAGTCGGCTCTGGAGCCAGTCCCTATTCTTGTACCGATGATTCCTCCTCCGAGCACTCCTGTGTCGTCGGAGCCAGAGTGCTCCACGCCGAGTGATATTCTCGTGTCGGCTCCGATACCCCTTGCGAAGTTTATCGGAGTCGACATCGGCTCCAACCATGTCGGTTCTGTCCTCTGGTTTCAGTACTCGGGTTTCCTCAGTTGGACCCAAGGGGAATACCGCAGGACTCTTGTCATTTCCGGGCCTTCCTCTCGTGCATCGCTCGGGTTGTGGTCTCGAGATGGGTTGGTCCTCGGATTTGGGGGGATCTGCCTTTGAGGCCATGAGGAGCGCACTGGCCAGATCGTCAGTTACATCACCCAGATCGGTAACTCCTTCCCCCTACACCCCGGCTAGAGCCTCTGACACCCCCCTATCCATGGATGGCAGAGCCCGAAGGTCTGAGGATACCCCCATGAGCGTTCCCCAACTTTCTGAGGGCCCCTCAGTGTCGGTGCCTGAGGAGCCCCCTAGAAAGAAGTTGTGCAAGAGGAAGTACATAGACTCCCAGGACGAGTCCCTCACTTCCGATACCGACCTCGAGGAGTCAGAGGGGTCCCCCAAGTCGTCCTCCGATGATGCCTCTTTCTCCAACATCCTGGAGATCTTGAGGCAGAGAGGTGACTGGCCGTCCAAGACACCCTCTGAGGAGGAGCTGGTATTCCTCAAGGCCTTCGGAGCTCAACCTTCTGCCTCCTGGGTGTCTCCACCCTTTGATGAACTCCTGGATCTAATTTGGCGAAGGGTGTGGGAGAGCCCTGATTCCGTGGAACTGGTGCCCAGACGTCCAGATAAGTTTCTTTCTGCTCCCCCGGGGAAAGAGTTCCTGACCAAAGGGTTTTCTGTAGATGCCTTGGTGGTGGCAGCAGCCACTCAGCAGGAAGTTGCAGAGGCTTCTTCTTCCATCCATCCTCCTAACAAGGAGTCCAGGAGTATGGACCAGTATGGGAAGCATACCCTGTCTTCAGCGACCTTTACTTTGTGGTCGCTGAATTATCTTTGTCATTTTACTCGGCTCCAGATAGATCTCCTTAAGGAGCTAGGAGACACTCTGATGGGTAACATGCCTGAGGTGGTAGCGCAGACTGTTAACGCCCAGTTGTCTACCCTTGGTTCCATTGTCAACTCGTCCATGAGGCTCATATCCCATGCAGCCGCAGGGGCGAGTAGGGCAGCTAGCTCAGGTGTAGCTCTCAGAAGGTAAGCCTGGATGCGCCTGTGTCATTTCATGGAGGCCTTTAAGTCTTCCTTCACTGACGCCCCCTTTGATGGGTCCTCACTCTTTAAGACCAAAGTGAAAGACACCCTCACCAGATGCGAAAAGGAGGGGAAGACCCTATCTGCTGTAGGGGCCCGTTTCTCTCTTCCTTCTAGGCCTTACCCCAAGGCTCAGAGAGGAGGGAAAATGTGGTTCAAGAAGTCACAGAAGTCTTTCTCTGCCGCTCAAGGTGAGTACCCTCCAGAGGCAGAGGAGGGGGAAATTATTCTGGAAGATGCCGTCCTAGAGGCAGATTAGGCCCCCGGAACTTGGGAGACCATGATTCCTTTTGCGGGTCTTCCTTTCAGCGTTCTTGAGGTGTTGCCCGACTGTGCTGTTCCAGAGCCAGTTGGGGGCCGAATTTCATTGCATCCGGAAGCCTGGGAAAGCATCACCCAGGATCGTTGGGTGCTTCAAATAGTTACCGGAGGTTACACTATCCCCTTTTTATCCTCCAGTCAAAAAAATCCCGGATGTTCCACCCAGTCAACGGGATCAAGCAGCACTAGAAGTTTCAAAGCTGCTAGAAAAAGGAGTTACCCAACCAGTCCCCTCAGACCATATTGGATCAGGAACTTACTCAAGACTCTTTTTGGTGCCGAAAAGAATCGGGGACCTGAGACCCATTCTGGATCTCAGCCGATTGAATCACTATGTTCTGAAGTCTAAGTTCTGAATGGTCACTCTTCAGTCCATTTTTCCCTTGCGGGAAGAAGGAGTATGGATGTGCTCCATCGATCTCAAGGATGCCTGTTACCAAGATGGACGAGGCATCCAGGAGTCACTTACGCTTCCGGCTGGGAACCAGTCACTTCCAGTTTCGTGCCCTGCCCTTTGGTCTCAACACAGCCCCCAGGGTGTTTACCAAGTGTTTGGCAGTGGTGACAGCTCACCTGAGACGTCGGGGATTCCAGGTGTTTCCATATCTGGATGACTGGCTTCTCACTGCCCCCACCAGGCATCTCCTCATTCAAGCCAGGGAGGCTACCATCACACTTTGTCAACAACTAGGAATTACCTTGAACCGGGAAAAGTCTGTCTTGCTGCCCTCACAGCATGTTGTTTTTATAGGCGCAGAGCTAGACTCTATTCAAATGCGGGCCTTTCTGCCACAAGAGAGGATAAGAGTGCTGCAGTCTCAGATTCACGCCTTGTTGCCCCTCAAGAGAGTTCAGGCCAGGTTAGTTCTCCAGCTCCTGGGATCCATGGCTGCCACCATTATGCTGGTGCCTCTAGCCAGGTTACACATGTGGATCCTACAGTGGCTCCTTTCGGCCCAATGGTCCTTTCAGAAACTTCCTCTTTCTCACTTGATACTTCTCACGGAATGGTGCAAACAGGACCTCCGCTGGTGGCTATGTTCCACCAATCTGGACAAGGGGAGGAGCTTGACTCCTATGTCTCCAGTGGCCACAGTGACCACGGACGCCTCCCAGATGGGGTGGGGTGGGGGCGTTATCTTGGCAGGATGGTCCAAGGCACGTGGCAAGATCATGAGGTACACCTGCACATCAGTGTTCTAGAGATGAGAATGGTGTTACTAGCATTGCGGACACTCCAAAGCTCTCTTCCTCTGGGAACGATTGCAATTCACTTGGACAGCATGTCCGTGGTGTGGTACCTGAACAAGCAGGGGGGAACCAAGTCTTATCCCCTCTGCAGAGAGGCCATGTGAGTGTGGCACTGGGCACTGTCTTCCCAATGGTTTTTAGTGGCAACACACATTCCGGGAAAGACCAACGTGATAGCAGACAGGCTGAGCAGAGCTATTCTGATGCCTTACAAGTGGTCCCTGAACAACCGAGTGGCGGTTCAAATTTTCAACAGGTGGGGTCAGCCTTGCTGCGATCTCTTCGTCAGCCCTCTCAGTGCCAAATTCAGCAAGTACTTCACACTGATCCCCCCACAGGGGGAGTCACCCAGGGACGCTCTAGTCCACGATTGGCCCCCCGGTCTGATCTATGCTTTCCCTCCGTTTCCTCTGTTACCAAGAGTGATTCAGAAAGCCATATCCTTGGGAAGCAGGATGATTCTAATTGCTCCACACTGGCCTCGACAAGTATGGTTCCCCTTTCTTCAGCAGTACGCAGTGGATGGTCCTTGGACCCTGGACCCAGTGCCAGACCTACTGACTCACATGTCAGAACAGCTCCATCCCTCCCTGTGAACCCTCAGGTTGACAGCCTGGCTGCTCCACTCCATCACTAGTTAGATGACATTCCCTTTCAACTGAGGTGGTGCACATCTTGTCTTCATCTCATAAGTCTTCCACCAGAAGGATTTATTCCAGCAAATGGAAGAGATTCTCCATTTGGGCTCAGGCCCAAAGGTTTGGACCCCTTCACAGCCCCAATTCCGCCGGTCTTAGATTTTCTAGACATGCTTTTCTGACAGGGCTCCGTGCTGCTACCATTAAGGTGCAACTGGCTGCAATTTCCAATTTTCATACATCTTATGAGCCTTCTCTTATGGGTCATAAACTTTGTAAGGCCTTGAAAGGCAGCTGGTTACTTCACCCTCCTGTTTCAGAACCTGTCATGCCATGGGATCTAAACCTTGTGTTACAAGCCATCACTTCATCGCCCTTTGAACTGGCTGCCACCTGTGAATTAAAATTTTCTATCTTGGAAGACGGCTTTCCTAATAGCCATTACATTGGCCAGAAGAGTATCAGAGATTCAAGCTTTGTCCATCAAACCTCCAGATTTTGACCTTTCATAAGGACAGAGTTTCCCTGAGACTTAACCCATCCTTCCTTCCTAAGGTGTCATCCACCGTTAATCTTCATCAGTCTATTGAGTTACCAGTGTTCTTTCCAAACTTTCCAATAAAGCAGAGTTTAGATTTCACCAGTTGGATGTGCACAGACAACTAAGATTCTACTTACACAGGGCTGCATATTAGGAAGTCTTATCAACTGTTTGTGTCCTTTTCTCAAAAACAGAACAGGTTGTTCTATTTCCAAGAGCACAATTTCTAAATGGATCAAAGATTGTATTTCCTTTATCTATTCACAGCAGGCAGACATTTACCTTTTCCCATCAAAGCTCAGTCTACCAGGGCAGTAAGGTCTAGATCAGTAGCTACCATGCCAGGCTTTCGTTGGATGATATTTGTGCTGCTGCCACTTGGGCCTCTCTGCACACCTTTATTACTCATTACAAGTTGGACGTGGCTTCTAGGGGCCAGGCTTCCTTTGGTTCCACGGTTCTGAGGAGTATTTTCCTATGAGCCACCCAGGATAGAGGTGCTGGGATGCTGTCCCGTGAGTAAAGAATGTAGGCGAGATAGGACCACATAACATCAGGTAGTTAAGTGTACTCACTATAATGATCGATGTATGTAGGTCCATCTCACCTCACATTCTTACGTGCACTTCTCCACCTGCCCCTTCCTATAGGATTTGGAGGAAAATTGGCTCTGAGAACCCTTTCAAATGTCAGTTGTTCCTTTCTTTCCCTTTCTGGCTGGAGCTCACTTCCAGTGGGTGGTTGGTGTGGGGTGTGACTGGAATAAGGCTGCAAACTAGATCTAGGGCTAGGGCGCAGGTGCCATCTTGGGATACTGGGTTAGCCCAGCCAATTAGAGACTTTGTGCTAGAGAAATAAGTTGGCCGAGTCTAGCCCGAACCCGTGAGTAAAGAATGTGGGACATGCCCACAGTCAATACTCCTAATAAAGATAAATTGCCAGTACAAGGACCACACCACACACAGCACATATCCAAGCACAACACACACACACACACACACACACACACACACACACACACACACACACACACACACACACACACACACACACACACACCTATGCAGAGATCTTCAATAAAAACTTATAGCACAGACCTCCAAAACACACTCAGAAACACTACACACACAACAGCAAACACATCACACCAGTGTCTCACGAACACAGCCCATAAGGCAAAACAATAAACCATCACAGCCCACAAGACATAACAATAAACCAAACATACTAGTCATTGGTGACCCAGTTGTGAGACACACTGATGTCCCCCTCACCAGGCTTGACAAGGAGAAGGTCACAGTCAGTTGTCTGTCTGGTGCCAGAATCCACCACATCACACACACACTTAAGTCTCTCCACAACAAGTACAAGTACAACTCTGTCATTGCCCATGTTGCTGTATGTGACTTGAGACATACTTCCCTAGACTACATGAAGAGAGACATGATTGAGCTCTCAGAGTATGTGTCCCAGGCAGCAGGTATGACGCTAGCCCTAAGCAGCATCCTACCTTCACCAAGAATGATATCATAATACCAACAAAAAAATAATTGACTTCAACAATTGGCTTAGTTTCTGGTGTCATTCCAGGGGGATCCAGTATCTGTCTGCCTGGGATGACATGGTTGACAAGCCTTGATGCTTTGCCAGACATGGCCTCCAACTGTCACTACTGGATTTCAAGATCCTGGCCAAGGGTCTTGCCTCCCCCATTGTGCCTTTTTTAGGCAATGTCCCAAAAACAAATCTTCCAACATAAAAGATCTGTCAAAAAGCAAACTGAAGGTCATGCTGCTTACCATTAGGAGCCTTAACCTGAAAATGCACTCAATGGAGGCTCTTCTTGCACTGGAAGGTGCAGATGTCAGTGCGGTCATGGAAACTTGGTTCAGGGCTATGGAGAGCACCCCTGCCTTACCAGGTTATACCTCATTCCACACATTTTGACCCCAAAATGAGGTCAGGAAGACTAAGGGTTGTGGAATCTCTATCTTCATTAAGGACAGGCACACCTCCAGACTGGTTTGCCAGCAAGGGAGCCTGCAGGATTTTTTGCAGGGGGGGGGGTGCAAACCCAGAGCTCCACCCACACAGCTCCCACCCACAAAGCCACGCCCATGCAGCCATTCCAGTGTCCCATTACTTGGCTATTTCTCCCCATTTGCCATGGACACTGTTCAAATCTCACAGTGTGCATACTGTTATATTCTTTACTTCTACAATGATTACAGATATTTGGATTTAATTTGCAACTTTTATTTCAAATGTTATAGCACAAACACTGATAGACATTTACTAAATCTAAACAAAGCAATCGTCTTACAATAAAAAGAGTCTTAGCATTAAAACTTCTCTACCTTTAAAACCCACATTCACTGAAACAGCAATGAAACCCACATTCAAAGAAAATGCATCTAGCCGGTGGCAGGGTAAGTTTACCTTTGGACTGATTTCAAACCATAGGCTCCTTGCACACATTTTTGGAACCATGCAAAGTTCTTTGATGCACCTTCCTGATTGTATTAATTATTCTATATAATAATTGAATTATATCCCTTGTATAATACAGCTCCACTTGTTAGAGTGTGTTTTAAATTTATAGTTCTAAACATTTTTCCTTTAAGCAATGAAACAAATCATATGAACCAATAATGGCAAACTGCCCCATTCAAAACATTTCAACCGTAAAGGGCCACTCAAATTTCTGTCATGCAATCCACCAATATCAGTCAATATGCAGAATCTCTGCAGAAGTAAAAGTCGTCTGAATAATTCCACTTTAAAGAGATCTGAAACCAATGAAGAGGTTGTTGCTAGAAAACAACTTTATATTTCAGTTTCATTTACAAATTCAGTGCCTGTTGCCCTTGAAGAATAAATTGCCTATGTTACATTAAAAGAAATGGTAAGCTGGTAAATTGCAATAGGAATGGGTGGCAAGCTGAAAAGCAGGTTCATAGTTTCTAGGCATCTCAACCAAAGGAGGATATGCTCAGGACTGCAGCACCCACCCCTTCAAATATAAATCTACATGCCATGGGAGTAGAACCTACAGCCTCTGCATCAAAATGCATGTTTTCTACCTGCTGTGCTACTAACACTGCTTTAAAACTCTGTACCACAACAGTGTTACCATTTGTAAAACAAAACAGTTGCAGATTTTAAGCAGACTAAGCGTTAGCAGCAGTAAACTTCTCTTCCTTTGAAGCTCACATTTCCTTGAAAATGCACTTGATAATAAATTCCACCTGCTAACTCTGCATTTCACTCTCTCACACACACACCTCAACCTTTTAGTTCAAGAAATATGGACAAAGCCTAAAATAAATAGGGACAGAGTATAAATATTGATGTTATGTGGTCCTATCTCGCCTACATTCTTTACTCACGGGTTCTGGCTCGACCGGCCAACTTATTTTTCTAGCATGAAGTCTCTAATTGGCTGGGTTAACCCGGTATCCCAAGATGCACCTCGCCCTAGCCCCAGATCTCGTTTGCCACTTTCGTAGAGTTAGGACGTGGTCTCGCTTGGCTGTGGCTAAGTACCCTTTTCTAAACTTTCATAAGTCTTTAGCAGTCTGTTCTCTTGTAAAAGCTATTTTAATAGCTAGTTTTTCATTGTGAGTGTACTGTGTAAGCGAGTAGTGTTTTTTGTGGTATCCCTCTGTTTTGGTGGGCTAGGTCCATTTAAATTAGAGGACCTAGTCCTCTCCTGTGTTGTTTTTTTTGTAAACTTGTGTTTTTGTTTGTTTTTGTCGGTAGTTAGATTTTCCTTGCTGCACCAAAGCGTTTAAATTAGAGTTTCCTTGGCTGTCCGTAGTTGGTTTTTCCCACCATCCTCTTGTGTCTGTTATTGTCGGTTGAGTGGGTGTTGTGAATTACTATGTCTAAAGAGCAGAAAGAGCATAAACCCCTGGGTGTATTAAATGCTCAAAACGTGGCTACAAGATGTCCATTACAGATGGGCATTTTATCTGCGTTTATTGTCTTGGTGCTATTCACCTGCAAGAGTCCTGCAATTTTTGCTACGCCTTCAGCCCGAGGGTACTGCAGGAAAGAAAAAAATAAGCTGATTTTGAAGGGCCTGGTTAAGCCTTCTTTTGAAGAGTCCTTAGACTCTTCTTCTAGTACTAAGTCTAAGACTTCCAAGGCCAAGAAAAGATCTCCGGCTCCATCTGTCTCCTCAGAGCCCCCGGAGAAGGTTTCGAAAGTGGATACTGCCTCCTCGGCTCCCTTGTCCTCAGGGCCACAGGAGGTATCTGTTGTGCTGGAGTCGACCTCGGCCCCGATATTATTGGAGCCTATTCGGAGCCGGTCACCCAGTGTTAGGCATGAGTCTCCGGGTAGGAGATCCCGATCTCCTTCTGTTTCCTGTAAATCCTCTAGGCTGTCTGATTTGGATGTGGATAGGGTGGTCCAGAGGCTCCTGCAGTCGCCGGTGTTAGCAAAATTGTTTTCAGCTCTGACCCAGTCGGCTCTGGAGCCAGTCCCTATTCTTGTACCGATGATTCCTCCTCCGAGCACTCCTGTGTCGTCGGAGCCAGAGTGCTCCACGCCGAGTGATATTCTCGTGTCGGCTCCGATACCCCTTGCGAGTTTATCGGAGTCGACATCGGCTCCAACCATGTCGGTTCTGTCCTCTGGTTTCAGTACTCGGGTTTCCTCAGTTGGACCCAAGGGGAATACCGCAGGACTCTTGTCATTTCCGAGCCTTCCTCTCGGTGCATCGGCTCGGGTTGTGGTCTCGGAGATGGGTTGGTCCTCGGATTTGGGGGGATCTGCCTTTGAGGCCATGAGGAGCGCACTGGCCAGATCGTCAGTTACATCACCCAGATCGGTAACTCCTTCCCCCTACACCCCGGCTAGAGCCTCTGACACCCCCCTATCCATGGATGGCAGAGCCCGAAGGTCTGAGGATACCCCCATGAGCGTTCCCCAACTTTCTGAGGGCCCCTCAGTGTCGGTGCCTGAGGAGCCCCCTAGAAAGAAGTTGTGCAAGAGGAAGTACATAGACTCCCAGGACGAGTCCCTCATTTCCGATACCGACCTCGAGGAGTCAGAGGGGTCCCCCAAGTCGTCCTCCGATGATGCCTCTTTCTCCAACATCCTGGAGATCTTGAGGCAGAGGTGACTGGCCGTCAAGACACCCTCTGAGGGAGGAGCTGAGTATTCCTCAAGGCCTTGGAGCTCAACCTTCTGCCTCCTGGGTGTCTCCACCCTTTGATGAACTCCTGGATCTAATTTGGCGGAGGGTGTGGGAGAGCCCTGATTCCGTGGTACTGGTGCCCAGACGTCCACATAAGTTTCTTTCTGCTCCCCGGGGAAGAGTTCCTGACCAAAGGGTTTTCTGTAGATGCCTTGGTGGTGGCAGCAGCCACTCAGCAGGAAGTTGCAGAGGCTTCTTCTTCCATCCATCCTCCTAACAAGGAGTCCAGGAGTATGGACCAGTATGGGAAGCATACCCTGTCTTCAGCGACCTTTACTTTGTGGTCGCTGAATTATCTTTGTCATTTTACTCGGCTCCAGATAGATCTCCTTAAGGAGCTAGGAGACACTCTGATGGGTAACATGCCTGAGGTGGTAGCGCAGACTGTTAACGCCCAGTTGTCTACCCTTGGTTCCATTGTCAACTCGTCCATGAGGCTCATATCCTATGCAGCCGCAGGGGCGAGTAGGGCAGCTAGCTCAGGTGTAGCTCTCAGAAGGTAAGCCTGGATGCGCCTGTGTCATTTCATGGAGGCCTTTAAGTCTTCCTTCACTGACGCCCCCTTTGATGGGTCCTCACTCTTTAAGACCAAAGTGAAAGACACCCTCACCAGATGCGAAAAGGAGGGGAAGACCCTATCTGCTGTAGGGGCCCGTTTCTCTCTTCCTTCTAGGCCTTACCCCAAGGCTCAGAGAGGAGGGAAAATGTGGTTCAAGAAGTCACAGAAGTCTTTCTCTGCCGCTCAAGGTGAGTACCCTCCAGAGGCAGAGGAGGGGGAAATTATTCTGGAAGATGCCGTCCTAGAGGCAGATTAGGCCCCCGGAACTTGGGAGACCATGATTCCTTTTGCGGGTCTTCCTTTCAGCGTTCTTGAGGTGTTGCCCGACTGTGCTGTTCCAGAGCCAGTTGGGGGCCGAATTTCATTGCATCCGGAAGCCTGGGAAAGCATCACCCAGGATCGTTGGGTGCTTCAAATAGTTACCGGAGGTTACACTATCCCCTTTTTATCCTCCAGTCAAAAAAATCCCGGATGTTCCACCCAGTCAACGGGATCAAGCAGCACTAGAAGTTTCAAAGCTGCTAGAAAAAGGAGTTACCCAACCAGTCCCCTCAGACCATATTGGATCAGGAACTTACTCAAGACTCTTTTTGGTGCCGAAAAGAATCGGGGACCTGAGACCCATTCTGGATCTCAGCCGATTGAATCACTATGTTCTGAAGTCTAAGTTCTGAATGGTCACTCTTCAGTCCATTTTTCCCTTGCGGGAAGAAGGAGTATGGATGTGCTCCATCGATCTCAAGGATGCCTGTTACCAAGATGGACGAGGCATCCAGGAGTCACTTACGCTTCCGGCTGGGAACCAGTCACTTCCAGTTTCGTGCCCTGCCCTTTGGTCTCAACACAGCCCCCAGGGTGTTTACCAAGTGTTTGGCAGTGGTGACAGCTCACCTGAGACGTCGGGGATTCCAGGTGTTTCCATATCTGGATGACTGGCTTCTCACTGCCCCCACCAGGCATCTCCTCATTCAAGCCAGGGAGGCTACCATCACACTTTGTCAACAACTAGGAATTACCTTGAACCGGGAAAAGTCTGCCTTGCTGCCCTCACAGCATGTTGTTTTTATAGGCGCAGAGCTAGACTCTATTCAAATGCGGGCCTTTCTGCCACAAGAGAGGATAAGAGTGCTGCAGTCTCAGATTCATGCATTGTTGCCCCTCAAGAGAGTTCAGGCCAGGTTAGTTCTCCAGCTCCTCGGATCCATGGCTGCCACCATCATGCTGGTGCCTCTAGCCAGGTTACACATGCGGATCCTACAGTGGCTCCTTTCGGCCCAATGGTCCTTTCAGAAACTTCCTCTTTCCCACTTGATACTTCTCACGGAATGGTGCAAACAGGACCTCTGCTGGTGGCTATGTTCCACCAATCTGGACAAGGGGAGGAGCTTGATTCCTATGTCTCCAATGGCCACAGTGACCACGGACGCCTCCCAGATGGGGTGGGGGGGGCACTATTTTGGCAGGATGGTCCAAGGCACGTGGCAAGATCATGAGGTACACCTGCACATCAGTGTTCTAGAGATGAGAGTGGTGTTACTAGTGTTGTGGGCACTCCAAAGCTCTCTTCCTCTGGGAACGATTGCAATTCACTTGGACAGCATGTCCGTGGTGTGGTACCTGAACAAGCAGAGGGGAACCAAGTCTTATCCCCTTTGCAGAGAGGCCATGCGAGTGTGGCATTGGGCAGTGGCCTCCCAATATTTTTTAGTGGCAATGCACATTCCGGGAAAGACCAACATGATAGCGGACAGGCTGAGCAGAGCTATTCTGATGCCTTACAAGTGGTCCCTGAACAACCGAGTGGCGGTTCAAATTTTCAACAGGTGGGGTCAGCCTTGCTGCGATCTCTTCGTCAGCCCTCTCAGTGCCAAATTCAGCAAGTACTTCACACTGATCCCCCCACAGGGGGAGTCACCCAGGGACGCTCTAGTCCACGATTGGCCCCCCGGTCTGATCTATGCTTTCCCTCCGTTTCCTCTGTTACCAAGAGTGATTCAGAAAGCCATATCCTTGGGAAGCAGGATGATTCTAATTGCTCCACACTGGCCTCGACAAGTATGGTTCCCCTTTCTTCAGCAGTACGCAGTGGATGGTCCTTGGACCCTGGACCCAGTGCCAGACCTACTGACTCACATGTCAGGAGAGCTCCATCCCTCCCTGTGAACCCTCAGGTTGACAGCCTGGCTGCTCCACTTCCATCACTAGTTAGATGACATTCCCTTTCAACTGAGGTGGTGCACATCTTGTCTTCATCTCATAAGTCTTCCACCAGAAGGATTTATTCCAGCAAATGGAAGAGATTCTCCATTTGGGCTCAGGCCCAAGGTTTGGACCCCTTCACAGCCCCAATTCCGTCGGTCTTAGATTTTCTAGACATGCTTTTCTGACAGGGCTCCGTGCCTGCTACCATTAAGGTGCAACTGGCTGCAATTTCCAATTTTCATACATCTTATGAGCCTTCTCTTATGGGTCATAAACTTTGTAAGGCCTTGAAAGGCAGCTGGTTACTTCACCCTCCTGTTTCAGAACCTGTCATGCCATGGGATCTAAACCTTGTGTTACAAGCCATCACTTCATCGCCCTTTGAACTGGCTGCCACCTGTGAATTAAAATTTCTATCTTGGAAGACGGCTTTCCTAATAGCCATTACATTGGCCAGAAGAGTATCAGAGATTCAAGCTTTGTCCATCAAACCTCCGTATTTGACCTTTCATAAGGACAGAGTTTCCCTGAGACTTAACCCATCCTTCCTTCCTAAGGTGTCATCCACCGTTAATCTTCATCAGTCTATTGAGTTACCAGTGTTCTTTCCAAACTTTTCCAATAAAGCAGAGTTTAGATTTCACCAGTTGGATGTGCACAGACAACTAAGATTCTACTTACACAGGGCTAAGCATATTAGGAAGTCTTATCAACTGTTTGTGTCCTTCTCAAAAAACAGAACAGGTTGTTCTATTTCCAAGAGCACAATTTCTAAATGGATCAAAGATTGTATTTCCTTTATCTATTCGTCAGCAGGCAGACATTTACCTTTTCCCATCAAAGCTCAGTCTACCAGGGCAGTGTCTAGATCAGTAGCTTACCATGCCAGGCTTTCGTTGGATGATATTTGTGCTGCTGCCACTTGGGCCTCTCTGCACACCTTTATTACTCATTACAAGTTGGACGTGGCTTCTAGGGGCCAGGCTTCCTTTGGTTCCACGGTTCTGAGGAGTATTTTCCTATGAGCCACCCAGGATAGAGGTGCTGGGGATGCTGTCCCGTGAGTAAAGAATGTAGGCGAGATAGGACCACATAACATCAGGTAGTTATGTACTCACTATAATGATCGATGTATGTGGTCCATCTCACCTCACATTCTTACGTACCCTCCCACCTGCCCCCTTCCTATAGGATTTGGAGGAAAATTGGCTCTGAGAACCCTTCAATGTCAGTTGTTCTTTCTTTCCTTTCTGGCTGGAGCTCCTTCCAGTGGTGGTTATGTGTGGGGTGTGACTGGAATGGCTGCAAACTAGATCTGGGGCTAGGGCGAGGTGCATCTTGGGATACTGGGTTAGCCCAGCCAATTAGAGACTTTGTGCTAGAGAAATAAGTTGGCCGAGTCGCCGAACCCGTGAGTAAAGAATGTGAGGCGAGATGGACCACATACATCGATCGTTATGGTGAGTACATAACTACCTGTTTTCAGGAACTTAGAAAATTGCTAGAATAACAGGATTTGTGTTAAGATACTTCACAAGACTGGATGAAGGGTCTAAAAAATGGGTGGCATGAATCTGTGTAAAATAAAACTGTATCTGACAAGCAAAAGAGAAATATGACTGGAAAGAAAGCAACAGCAAAGACAAAGAAAGAATAGATTACTCTTATCAGATGATTTATAGGTAATCAAGCACATGATATGACAAAGCAGATGGGTTAGTGATATGCACAGTAATAGGTGACACCAACAGAAAAGAAGAACATATTGCTCCTTGCTGTTGACAGCCTTTGAGCACTGTCTAAAACAAGGATGTATCGTCCTTCACCATTGACATCTTGTGTGCATCACATAAGACAAAAGCAGACTGTTCCTTGCTGTAGACAGTTTGTTAGCACCACCTAAAGTATTGTCTGCAATTTTGTAAATCTCATTTCTGTAAGGGCATAAAATATAAGTAATGCAATTGTGACACCATGTAAAGAAGTATTGCAAGATCTTAATACATATAGTTTTGAAGAAAGTCAGTGAGGGTATAATAGAAGCATTTAAGTATCTCAAAAGATTGTACAAATTCCAAATGGTTATAAGAATACAGAATTTGAAGAATAAAGGGTAGGATTCAATGGAGACAGGAACAGTTTTTTCATTAAAAAATAGGGTTGATTGAAACAACCTTCCTGAGGATATAATATTGTCATAGACAGTGGCAAAATTCAGAAATGCATGACATTAGACTCACAAAACATGATTGTAGGGATAGGCAATAGAAGAACAATAAGGTATTAAATAGGCTCTACTACAGCGTATCCAGGTGATCTCTGAATGTGTGTGTGACACTGAAGTGCCCAGTCTGCTCTGAACTCCATGTTCCAGATGAAAGCCATGCTGATTACCAAATTGTATCAACGCATTACGTTGTTTGAGAGTTGCTTAAGTTCTATCCTTCCTAGTATCTTTTCAGAAGGGCACAGGATGGTAATGAATCTAAAAGTATGCTGCATATTTTGTAGAGTTTCAGTTTTATGGAAAAATTTACTTCCATTGTTTGGGTACTACTTTCAACATGAAACTTTAATTAACAAATCTTTTAATAGGTTTTGTTACTGTCTCAGAAAGCAGGTTTAGAAACTTAGGAGGGACATCAACAATGCAGAAAAACCCTCTGGGTTTATTTCTTTGTAAAGCATGGCTTGATTTCCTTTTGATAAGTTTTGAGAGAAAACAGTATTAGAAGTAATGGTTTATACAAAAATGCATTTTGTGCCACTGAGACTATGAAGTTACTGAGAGAATGCATGCTTGAAGTCATAGATAAATGCAGCTGCATTTTTCATGAGTTGCTTGTAGGTATTTGTCTATTTATTAATACTTTTGATTAGTTCTGATTCTCTGGGTTTAGAAATGGTGGTTGCTTGAAGAATGATAAAATGCTGGTGATTGTGCCACCTGTGGAAATAGTATATTTATTTCTAAGTGCACAAAAGGAGTAGCTTTCTGCTTCTTTGTTGAAGAATGACAGACAAAGCCAAAATAAGAAGTGACAAAGACTCACTATCAGGAACAATTCTTTTTTAAATATTACCATTCCCTTGGAAAGTGAAAATAACACCAGTTTTGCACCAGCATGTACTTTCTGAAGAATAAGAAGTAGGAAACTCTTAATGTCTGGCATTATTTAATGATTGCAATCATTAACGGGTTACTAGGAAATATAACATTTTATGAGGGACAGGGCAAAAAATATGAAGCAAAATCAGAGATGTTCTTCAATATGGGGACACACGACAGCTATAACTGAAGGTCTGCAGTGACTGTGAATCACATTTAAATTATTAACATCTTTGAGCTCTTGAATGTCTCATCTCTAGCAGCCTACACACATCTTTACATTCCAGACCACTTTCTGAAAAATGAAGTTAAAAACATAAAATAAACTAAGGCAAACATGTTGCAAAAAGTAAATGCAATTAAAAATTACAGACAGCAGTGTTAGTACCAAAAAGTCTTCTTTACATTGATAGTAGTCAGTGTATCCACAGCCTTTACATCAGTACTGTACTATATTATAATGCACCTAAACCAAGATTTGTATGTTTTTTTCTAAAATTTTACAAACAATGGTTCCTGTGCTGGAAAATTTTACAACCTAGACATATGCAGAGTCAGAAAACTATTGTTTAGTCAAACATGAGGTTTCCCATGAGAGCATGAAATTCCTTTCTGAGTTCACATTTTTGGAGTTATTTACAGAAATCTTAAAAAAAATTAATGCTATAAATATCACTGAATATCTGTTAAGATGAACAGTGTACAGATAAAATATCAGTGGCAGTTTTCTTCAACATTATCTGAGGTTTCAACTATGTAATGCAATAGTTTGTAAGTTTCTTGGTTTTGGAAATATTAATGTATGCATGGTAATATTATATCTCTTCACAATTGCTATTAATCGACTAGCATTATTGCTAGTGCAGTGTGTTATACATGTACAGTGAAATGTATTTTCTGTTTCATCACAATATTTCACACCATGACCCTCAATAATAAGCAGCCCTCTAAGATATGAAAGTATAAATGTAGATATGAATAATAAGTAATAAACAGTGACATGTCAGAGCAACATGTTTGTGGACGAGATCATGGCACTCGGAAAAACAGCTGGCTTTAATTTAGCATGGGGCTGATGAAATAAATGTGGGAGTTAAGACAAGGAAAGGACAGCTGCAAGTGAGACACTAACTAGTTTTTGTTTTCTTCTGTCAGCATAACTGCATTTCTGTGTGAAACTGATTGTTGCTTGTAATTGAGAGATAACAACATAAAAATACTATATTGAAATTCTGCACTAAAGAATTGAAGGGCTAGAAGGAAAATGCTGCACCTGCATTACACAAACATACATGTATGGGTAGAAAGACTGATATACAAATATATA
Organism: Protopterus annectens; assembly: GCF_019279795.1. Classification (NCBI taxonomy): domain Eukaryota; kingdom Metazoa; phylum Chordata; order Ceratodontiformes; family Protopteridae; genus Protopterus; species Protopterus annectens. Next base: position 1,170,351,347 of record NC_056741.1, on the reverse strand, counting down.
TCATAAATACACACCCACATTCAATTATTAACCAATGATCAATGCAAGCTATAATGAAGTCCCAATAACCTGGAACAGAATATCCAGGACATTGCAGGAAACTTATGTCAGCAGTATGCAGAAGCCACACTCCTAATCAATTAATTAGTTTAAGCGATGCAATGCAATACTTATTAACTAATTATACACACAATGAAACAATTATATGTGGGTACACAAATAAACAACAAACTTCTTCCAAAGCAGAGGACTTTAATGGTTACCAATAAAGTCCTCTGCTTTGGAAGAAGTTAATCGACCTACTTGCGGTTCCTAGTTTGCTTTATCGGTTGGTGTGAGTTATATGTGGGTGCCTAAATGCTGTACAATGAGCGACAGAGATATCAATAAATGGAAACTCAAGGGAAGTTTCAAAACAGAAGTAATGATGAGCACAAAGAAGCATAACACTGTTGGGTTCAACACTTGCCTGCAGATTGTGACTATGTCTCTCCCACAGAATTCCACATCTCTTACAGATCTCCTAACACCAATTTCTATAGCCTGCATAAATCTGCAATGCATGGCCATCATCTGCTGCAAAATAAACTACACAAATCCTGCCCAGGATGCAAGAAAAGGAAACTTTTACTTGCGGTTATACACACACAACAGAACGTCATCTTGTATTTAAAATTTTGCATGCAGGCGGAAAGGAATACCAGACTGTGCAACAATGCATGACGTGACAGGTGTGTGCGACTGGAACGTTCTTAAAGAAGAACGCCTGTATAAACAAAAACAGTATATATATATTTTTTTTAAATTAAAAAGCTATTGTGACAGACTCTCGACAAGTAAGTCAAAATCCAGGGGGGTGCAAGTGCACCCCCTTGCACCTGACTGCGGGCGCCCATGTTTGCCAGCATGACACACTGGAACTACTCCAGGTGCAACTGACAGCTGGCAAGACACCCATCCAAGTTATAGCCAGCTATAGAACCTCCTCCATCACTCAGGACACCCATTCCTCTTGCCTGTGTCTACTTGACTCCATTAAGATACCCCCTAACACCCTTATCCTTGGTGACTTCAACTACCCCACCATAGACTGGGTGAACTGTTTCTGCACTAATGCACTCACTCAACGATTCCTTGACTTCATCACTTCTAATGCACTAGACCAACTCATCTCATCCCCCACAAGGGGAGATAACATTATGGACTTGGTTTTCACCAACATGGGCGACCGCTACACTACTCCCATAGTATGTTCTTCCCTGGTGAGATCAGATGATTGGACTGTCTCATTCGAAGTTTCTGTCCCACTGAACCCATCTCCCTCTAACCATAATCAAGCTAAAAAAACTTCTCAGAAGCTGACTACAACCTCCTAAGGGAGGGTATCTGTAGCTTCACTCCACCGCCCCCTCAGAGGATGCAGACAACTATGCTGAATAGTATGCCAGTTCAGTATACAAGCATCTGTACAACTGCATGGATTCAGCCATACGCAATAGTACTAAAACCTGCTCCTCAAGGAAACACAAACGTGTTTGGTGGACATCCTCTATCAACAGGCTTTACAACAAAAAGAAGAAACTGTTGTCCAAGGGTAAAAAGGAACATACTGCAAATTGAAAAAAGCTCCCTCCTTAGCCACATCAAGCTAATTAGATCACTAGTGAAATTAATTAGTCAATTATGAATCAAAACTAGCCTCCAAAACAAAGGGAAACCACAAAGCCTTCTTCAGTTACGTCAGGAACCTCCATGGCAAAGCCCAGGTTTGTTAAGAATTAGTACTTAATAGTATCACTTACATTGATCCTGTTGACTTAGCTAACCTGCTAGCAGATAGGTTCAGTGCAAACTTCATCCCCCTGTCACCCCCCCAAAGGCCCTTTCGACATTCCCTATACTTGTCACGCACCTCACATCTTCATAGATCAAGTGCTAAAGGCCCTATCCAAGGCAAAGAACACAGCTTCCATGGGACCTAATAGTATCCCAGGCTGTATTCTTCACCATCTCCAGCAAGAACTGGCTTCACCATTGAGCACCCTATTCAACCACAGCCTAAGTACAGGCTTCATTCCAGCAGAGTGTAGAACTGCCATTGTTATCCCCTTGCACAAAGGTGATGCCACTACTGACCCTGGAAACTATCGCCCCATTATCTTGACAAGTCTGATCTGTAAAGCCATGGAGCTTATTATTATGGCTCTCATAGACAATAACATAAGCAATCTCCAAGAACTTGACCCCACCCAGTTGAGATTCATCAAGGGCAGATCTTGAGACTGTCACCAAGGCCCTGGATGAGGGAAAGTCAGTGCATACAGCTTACCTTGACTTGGCCAAGGCCTTTGACACAAGCCCCCATTTGGGCATCATTGAAAAGCTAACACAACTTGGCATAAATCCCTATCTCATCAGGTGAGTAGCCAACTGGCTCACTGACAGAACCCTCAAAGTCAAAATAGGCACCTCCACCTCTGATAGCAGACCTGTCACTAGTGGAGTTCCCCAGGGATCTGTTTTGGGACCTCAACTGTTTGGCATCTACTTCTCAGAGGTCCAGGCAAAGACAAAAGGCCTGTGGTTGACCAAGTTTGCAGATGACTGTAAGTTGGGTGCTGTCATTGACTCCCCAAACGATGTTAACGTACTGCAAGAGGGTCTCACAGCAACTAATGACTGGTGCCAAAGTCATGGCCTCATGCTAAATGCAAAAAAATGTATCATCATACCATTTGGCAAAAACACGGCCTCCTACTGATTACCACATCAATGGCAACCCCTAAGCACACAACCTGTGGTGAGAGAACTGTGAACTCAGGTTGATAACCTCACATTTGACCATCATGTAGTGGCAGTGGTCAGAAAAGCCTTTTACTTAGTTCATCTCATAAGTAAAGGGATTGGATCCAGAAAAAAGGAGGTTATTACTTCTTTGTAGTCCTTCCTCATTAGATGAATAATTGAGTATATCACCCCATTTGGTATGTACCTCTCCAAACATCTGCACCAACTGCAAGGGCCACTGAAATACCTCACAAAGTGAATCCATGGCCTCCAATACCTGTCCTATACAGACAGGTTCAAATCACTATCACTCTGTTCGGTATTGTACAGGTTGCTCATGGGTGATCTGTGTCTCGCCAACAAGGCAGTCTTGGACCATGCCCTACTAGAAATGCTCCATATCTGTAAGTCTAACACCTCACACATTACCCACTCAAAAGGCCTGAATCTAATATGCGACATCAACAAAACCTGCTGGAGAGACAGGTTTGTCTCCCAGAGGCTGCCCCGTCTCTGGAATGGACTTCCCATGTATGTCAAACAGAGCACCTCCCTAACCCTCTTCAAGTGTAGCCTTGATGAGTGGATGGGAAACCACAAATTTGTCTCAGGGGTTCCACCTGTGTCCCTCATTGACAGGGGTGACAGGTGCTGAATGAGGTTTCCTTTTGGGGATAAACTCTTGGCTAAGCTTGTAAGGGCCCCAGGGCCATTAGCCTAGTAACCTCCTATGATCCTGTGATCCTAGGAACTATCTCATCACAGCTTTTTTGTACTGGCTAAGAAAATCACTTCCTCCAAGGGATGTTTTTAGGCAATGTCAGCCTACATACAGTAGGCTATCAGCATAGTAAATACAAATTCGAACTTGGCAAACTTCAAGGTAGTGCTGCTCAACCTTTGAGCTTAAATATGAAAATGTCTTCCCTTGAGACACTCTTAATTTGGAAAATGTGGATATTTGTGTTCTTACTAAGACCTGGTGTCAGAACAGGGAAATACTCTCTCCTTACCTGGCTCCAGTATCAGCTTGTTGCAGCTTAACACACAGGAAGCTCTGAAGTGCCTTTCTCTACTGGCATTCAGAAATGCCAGTACAGAAAGAAAGCAGGAACCCAATTGCACCCTCTAATACTTTGCACCTGGGGTAATTGCCCCCTTTGCTTCACCCTTGCTATGCTACTGTCTATACAGGACCAGTATCTATTAAGAGATACCAAACCTGCTTTCTTAGACCAAAAATACCAGTTATATGGTACAGACAATATAATCTGTTTTCAGATCAGTATGAAATACCCCCTATCAGACCTATTCTTTAAACTATTCAAATACTGCATCAACACTGAATATGTACCAGATGCCTGGAGAACAGCTGTAGTACTTTGCCTTCATAAGGGAAGGCCCCACTGTGGACTCTGGCAAGTAGATTTATCAGCCTCACCAGCATCATTTGCTAGGTTATGAAAAGGATCATTGTGAACCTCATAAACATGGACATAGGGAACCCACAACCCCTAGACCTAAATGAATTTGGATATGTAAAAGATAAATCATACCTACTGAATTTAACTGATTTAACTCATTACATCTGAGTGACCCCTCCATGTGCATCTGCAGTTAACTCCTACTGACACCTCTAGACGTCAAATATTGCTTGCTCATATTTGCATCAATAATTCCAAAACCATGCTATGAACAAGGTTTTAAAAGATTTCATCTTAAAGCTTACACAACAGACTCAACTGCATTAATATTTGACCTCTGTCTAATGCAAGTAAATATATTAACTGTTGTTTTTATGATATTAATTTATATAGATATAATTTTCACATTTTTCTAAATATGTCAACAATCAAGTAACCCAGACAGAACTCCTTAGCCTCACCCTAAAGCACTCAGCTAGATGAATAAAATACTGTTGACAGTATGTCTGTAACTTGAGTGATTGCTGAGATATTGTAAGTTGTTTACAAAATATTACAAATGGAATAGTTACTGTGTTTACTGTGACTTATAAAATTTGGTTTAAGAGCTAGAACCTAAAGAATACTACCACTATAAAAACAGTTTGTGCTGAGGAGTTTGTCATTTTATACTTCTTTCATAACCCGTATGGTTCCAGAGATATGAACATTTATTTGAAATGTGAGGACATAATTTGAGTCTGTCAAAAGGCTTAGGCCCCACCCATTAGAAGTTACAGTGCAGGCTTCCTGAGCTCCAATGGAGTGTTTTAATTAGAAAGCTTTTCAGTTTCTTTAGTATTGTGACTGAAAAAAAGAAAGGAGTTAAGTACAGGTAATGGACAACTGGGAAAATTAATTTAGAAATGATATTGGTGAAAGGGGCCCTGTGGAATATTTAATGATGCCTGCTTCAATCTGTAACTAGTCTGAGGTCTATCCAGTTACTTGACTTACTAGTTCTGTTCCTGCTCGGGATGGTTTATGAAAGCGATTTGTTGTGAATAGAAATGGAAAGCCTTATATCTTCTAATACCCTTTTTTATTTGGATTCTCAAGCAAACAGATTTGCCTCTATTAGGGCATTTGGACATTTTTCCATTCCTTCAAATGGAGGTCTGCTGGGTAATTAGGTCAGATGTCAGCAGATATCCTGGACTTAATGAGAAATATAATTTTAAAATAGTTTTAAACAGGAGGAAGTTGAAGGATTAAGGCAGGCAAAATGTAATTTGGTTTAATTAGATAATTATGTTTAATTGATAGTATATATTACTGTTTGGTGATTACATTCAGACTGAAAAAGTCTATAGACAAAAGCACTTACTGGATGATTTTGTTTTTGTGGATTAAAGTTACACTGGTTCATTTTTTTGTTTGTTTATTAGGATGTTTTGCAACTGAGATTTTCTGTTTGTGTATTATATATTGCAGCGTAAATAAGACTTCTTGTCATGAGAGATTCTGATCCCAAAGAATTCCCTTCCTCTGAAATAAACTCCCTGTTTCTTTAAAGTAAAGTGCAACCTTTGATGCTAAGTTAGATGAATGAATGGAAAACTGAATTATTCCTAGCTTAGCCCAATCCCTTACGGACAGGAGATTAGCAAATTGAGTGTCCAAGTAGGATTGCAGTAGCTAGAATTAAAATCAGTGTACCTAAAAGAGGAAGACACAGTACCCGGTCAGGGTTTCAACCCCAGTTATGTCATTCTAAACATTCTAAAACAATAAATAAGAGAAAAGTGCATGCAATGTGCAACTGAAATGTAATGAAACAGTAAAACTAAACTGTTTTCAGATGCCCTTTGCAGAGAAACAGCTACCTAGTGAAGAACGAGACAATGTGAGACAATGCTGCTCACTTACACTGAGGCAGAGAGAGAGAGCAACAGAGAAGTCAAAAAGCAGACTGGTATGTATGCAGAGAGAATTGTATGAGAGACTGTATCCCTTTGTTTATGGGACTTTCAATGATTTAATGTGGGTGTCATTACAAAAAGTTATTTCCTTTGGTACACTTCTTTATATGAGGAGAATCTGCAACACTGACTTTTGTTTGGTTTTATAATACTGTGTTCATTTGGTCATCTTGTAGACTGCTATTTTTGATTATCATATTATATTTCTGAATATATACAGACAACTGACTATGATCCCTCTCTTCAAAATGTTTTCCTAGTGAAATGGAATGGAAATTAGCACGAAACACTAATAGAAGTGCGTTTTGGAATCCTTGAGAGAGGGCTAAATATTGCTCCCTTCCAAATAAACAGGTTTGTATCGGTATAGAGACAATGGTTACAGACACAGCACAAGGTTAGTCTGGTTAGCCAACACATAATTTTATAAACTGGGATGGAACTCATTAGAGCCAGGGTTTGAGTCAGTTATTTAGTTTACAAGCTTTTCAATTTCTTTAGTTGTTATAACTGAAAAATAGAAATGAGTTAAGTACAGGTGATGGACAACTGTGGAAATTAATTTAAAAATGATGGCAGTGAAAGAGGCCCTGTGGAGTATTTAATGATTCCATCTTCAATTTGTAATGAGTCTGAGGTCCATCCAGTTGCTTGGGTTAGTAGTTTTATTCCGGCTGGGGATGGTTTATGAAAGCGATTTGTTGTGAATGGAAATGTAAAGCCTTATATCTTCTACTAGCCTTTTTTATTTGTATTCTCAATCAAACAAATTTGCCTCTGTTATTAGGACATTTGGGCATTTTTCCATTCCTTCAAATGCAGACATCTTGTTTTATAGGTTCATAGGTTCAAAGGTAGGTACTAGGCTATCTGCCCGAGGGCATTTATAAGCCTAGTCAGAGTGTGTCGGCTTTCCCCACCCCATTGATTAATTAACTGATCCTCTGTCAAGCAGAGCCAATGAAGTGATCCCAGGGGTGTATTTTCTGTTACCCATCCACACGTCAAGGTTTTTCTTGAAGAGTGTTAGTGAGGGGCTTTGCTTGATGTCATTTGGAATTTTGTTCCAAAGCATGGGGAGTCTCTGTGATAGGAATCTATCCTTCCAGCATGTTCTATTTATTGTTGTGGCGAGATTTAGCTCACTAGAGAGTGTGGCTCGCAGTGACTTGGATTTCTGTAGGTGGAGCATGTCCATCAATTCTGAGTTGGACATGGCTTTGTAAGTCAGGCAGAGATCACCTTTGAGTAAGCGATATGCCACTGAGTACAGCCAGAGTTTTTTCAGTCGGGCTGCATAGGACATATGTTTGAGGCCAGTAATCCTCTTGGTGAGGTACTGTTGTGGCCTTTCCAGCTGTTGGAAGTGTCTTGTGAGGTACATACCAAATGGGGCATCGTACTCTATGATGGGTCTAATGAGTGATGAGTAGAGGGGCACTATAACCACTTTATTTCTAGATGCGAACCCTTTAGTAATTAGATGGGCCACATAGAAGGATTTCTTAACTACTTTGGCAATATGATTGTCAAAGGAGAGATAACTATCTACCTGGGTCCCCAGATCTCTTATTACCTCTTCTGTATTAAGGGGGCTGCCACCTATGCAGTAATTCATGGGTGTTTTATTTTTCCCAAACGGGATGACTATGCATTTTTTGGCATTTATCTTGAGGCCATGACTTTGACACCAGGTGTCCGTCTCAGTAAGGCCCTTTTGGAGTATGTCCGTGTCAGCCGGAGAGTCAATTATGGCTCCCAGTTTGCAGTCATCAGCGAACTTGGTTAGCCATAGTCCTCCTGTGTTTGCCTGTACTTCTGAGAAGTATATGTCAAACAGTAGGGGTCCCAGGACCGAGCCTTGCGGGACACCACTTGTGACTGGTTTTGAGTCGGACCTGGTGCCCGCTAGTCTTACCATGTGAGTTTTGTCTGTAAGCCAGATGGCAAACCGTCTTGTGACATACGGGTTTATGTTCAGGCTGGTGAGTTTTTCTGTAGTACCCGAGTGGGGAATGGTGTCGAAATACTTGGCGAGGTCAAGGTAGGCTGTGTGAACCACCTTTCTATGGCCTTGGTGACTGTCTCGAAGAAGTCAACCAGGTTTAGTAGGCATGATCTGCCCTTAACAAAGCCGAACTGGGTCAGGTCAAGTATTTAGAGGTTCCCAATGTCTTTGCTAATGAGTTCCATGATGATGCGCTCCATAGCCTTGCAGACCAGGCTAGTCAGGCTTATGGGGCGATAGTTACCAGGGTCAGCTGTGGCCCCTCCATTGTGGAGAGGAATAACCGTTGCTGTGCACCATTCTATGGGCATGTAGCCTGTGGAGAGGCTGAGGGTGAACAGCGTGTTTAGGTGGGGGGTTAGTTCGTTCTGTAGTTCGTGCAAGACTCAGACTGGGACACCATCTGGTCCCATTGATGCTGTGTTTTTGGCTTTTGAAAGGGCTGTTTTCACCTGTGGGTCTGTGATTTTTGGGACACTACACTTTTCCGGTATTGTTGTGGACCCTTTTGGAGGTGAGAGGGTGGTGAAGTTTGCAATTAATCTATCTGCCAGGATGTTGGCAATATCAGTAGGTTCAGTGTATTTTGTGCTATTTTGCACTAGTTCAGTGCATATCTGTGAGTTGCCACTTAGATTCTTAACATAGCTAAAGAAGGCTTTGTGGTTACCTTTTGAATCCTTGGCTATTTTTCTTTCGAAGTTAGCCTTGGATGATTTCATGAGGGAGCTTAGTTTCTTACTGATACTGATCAGGGATGCCTTTCCTTCTTGGGATTTGCTTTTTTTCTGAACTAGTTTCCTCCTTCTCTTGTGTAGTCTGTTTATGGCAGGGGTCCACCAAACTGGTTTCCTTCTCTTAGAGGAGTAGGTCTTGGTTTTGCTAGGGATGGCATGATCTATCCATCCTTGTAGGTGCTCATAGTGTGCATTTGTAAAGGTTTCTGCATCTTGGGCAGCATTATCCTTTAGCGTGGGGGCTGTGAAACTCACCACCTCTGTCTTAAGTACAGTCAAGTTTGCTTTAGAAAAGTTTTTTTACTGTGGTTTCCTTAGTTGCGGGTGGTAGAGGGTTGTGGACATCCAGAGTGATTAGTTTATGGTCTGATCTAATCAGTGACGGGTTGACCTCCGGTGTGGAACACCTGTCGCCCATGTTGGTGATGACCAGGTCCAATATGTTTTCACCTCTTGTAGGGGAGTTTACCAGCTGATCCAGGGCATTTGAGTTGATGGATTTTAGGAAGCGCAGGCCTGGGAGTTTGTACTCGAGTAGTTTTCCCAGTGAATGGTAGGGTAATTGAAATCGCCCAATATCAGGGTGTTCGGTAGGACCTTCATGTTTTCCAGTGTCTCCAGAAAGGTGGAGTGGTGGTCCTGGGTCATAGAGGGTGATCTGTAGCAGCCCACAATTTGCATTGCAGATTTGCCCAATGTTAGTTGCACATGGAGGATCTCAGAGGTATCATGCTGCACCACTAACCAGGAGGTGTAGGTATCCTTGATGAATATGGATACACCCCCTTCTTTTGTGTTTCGGTTCGTGTTCTGTGGCCAAAACGTGTGGTATGAGTTGTAGCCCAGTAGTGCTGGGGTGCTCTCTGGAGCCTTGAACCAGGTTTCAGTTACTGCTCAGATGTCAACGTTCTCCATACTGAGGAGTGCTTCAAGCGCATGCATTTTGAGATTTAAACTCCTGGCATTGAGTAGGATAACCCTCAGTTTTTTGTTAATTGTGCTGTTTACAGAAGTGGGTTTGACTTTTGAGCCTTGCCTAAAAAGGCACTATGGGGGCAGCAAGAGCCTTGGCCAGTATTCGAGAGCCTAGGGGTGATAGGTGCAAGCCGTCTCTTGCGAAGCAAAGCGGCTCGTCGAGCATGTCGTCCCAGGCTGACAGACACTGGATCCCCTTTGAATGACACCAGAAGCTTAGCCAATTGTTGAAATTGATCATTTTTTCTTTATACTAAGGTATCATTCTTGGTGAGGGCAGGATGCTACTCAGGGTCAGGGTCATACCAGCCTGGGCTACATGATCAGAGAGCTCGTCCATGTCTCTTTTGATGTAGTCCAGGGAGGTACATCTCAGGTCATTCACACCAACATGAACAATGACAGAGTCATATTAGTACTTGTTCTGGAGTGACCTGAGTGCTTGTGTTATGTAGCAGATTCTGGCTCCCGACATGCAGCTAACAGTAACCTCCTGCTTGTCCAGCCTAGTGAGTGGGACATCAGTGTGCCTGACTATAGAGTCACCTATTACTAGTGTGTTAGGTATGTTATTTTTCCTTAAGGGCTGTGATTGTGAGGCACACTGATTTTGTGTTTTATGTGTCGTCTGGTTTGTGATGGGAGGTGCAGGTTGTTTGGGTGCCAGCTTTGGAGGTCTCTAATACTTTTACAGGTTTTTATTTAGAGCCTCCGAGTATGATTTTGTGTATTTATGTGTATTTTTTGCCAGTGCAGTTTTAGTAGACCTATGTGTGGCTGGAGGTGTGGTGCAAGTGTTAACCTTTTCCTCTTGACTGTCTGTTCCAGTCTTGGGTGGAGACAGCTTAGCTTCCAGTTTGCCTGTATAATTGCATCTCTCACATATGTTAGTGTTTTGTGGAAGGAGGACAGAGTTGTCTGTGTACATGAGGCAGTTGTAACATTGCCTCAGGATACCCAGATTCACCAGCTGGACTGGAGAGTACACCTGAAACTGCCCTTTGGTCATGCCTGAATAGTAGGGTGAGCTGCTTAGTCATTTGATTGGTGAGGGGTGAATAAAGAGCCTTGCCCTACTGAGCAATCAGTGTTAGGGTATATTAGTGCTTGCTATTAGGTCTGAGCAAGTGCTGGGCTGTAGGATGCTTTGAGTGCTTAGGTTGAGAGTTAGACTAGTTTCAAGGGAAAAACTGAAGAGGAGACTTAGTGGAGCCGGGAATAATTTAACCGTAGCTAACCAGTGGTGCCCGATATGCAAAACCGTGCAAATGCACTTTTTATAGTAGGGAAATGAAAGAGATAGAAATTAGCCCAAAATGGCGAATAAACTACTAACTTCTGGGCTGGAACCACTCCTCCAGGGACAAATAGGTTGCTCAAAGCTCCCCTCTCTCACAGGTGAACAGAGAAACTTCCTTCTATCCAAGTAAGCTATGGGAAACTCAGAAACTAGTATCACTGCCCTTAATTCAGCACTAGCCTGAAAACTGAACTATACTAGTTTAGAAAGGCAGGAAACAAGGAATTTTTTTTTTGTTTTTTTTTTTTTTTTGTTTGTTTTGAAAAGACAAGGCAAAAACAATAAAAAATACACTTAAAACAGCTTTAAACAGCTACAAATGATCAGAAAAGGCTATCACTCTTTAGTGTGCAGCCTACAACAGTTAAATTATTTTAAACAAAAAACAACTTTTTAAAAGTGTAGTCAGTCAAATAAGTACAATATGTGAAAAAAACAAGTTTTTAAATCACAGTAAATGCTGGAAAATCTGCGTTTAGGTGGAAAACAGTTAAGTACGGCAAGAAAGTACAGAAAACTGATACTTAATCACTGCAAAGTCTCTCTTCTAAGCTAGAAGGCTTGTATCATTTTAAAGCTTTCTACTGCTACCCAGTAGGTTAGTTACAGGAAAGATGGGAAACAAGCGCATATGTGATCTTTTAAACCAGAAAGTTGAAAGAGACAGACAAACTGTCTAAATGGTCAATAAACTACAATTTCTGTGCCAAGAACCTCTCCTCTCATGGTAGACAGGCTACCTAGTGCTTACCACTCCACTGATAAGCTAGAAGGCTTTCCTCCAACACAGAAAGGCTTGCGGGGCTCAGAAGCTTACCAGCAGTCCTGGATACAGCAACTCTGTATCTGGACTAGGCTAGTTACAGGAAAGGTGGGAAACAAGTGCAAGTGCTGCTTTTAAACTAGAACATTGAAAAAGGTGGAAAAAAAACTGCCCAAACGGCCAATAGTTACAATTTGTGGGCCACGAACCACTCTTCTTGTGGTAGATAGGCTACCTAATGCTTACCCCTCCCACTGATAAGCTAAAAGGCTTCCCTCCAACACAGAAAGGCTTGGGGGGCTCAGAAGCTTACAAAGATTCCTGAATACAGCAAATTTGTACCTGGACTAGACTAGTTACAGGAAAGACGGGGAACAAGTACAAACGCAGGCTTTTAAGCCAGCAAGTTGAAAGAGATGGAAAACAGCCCAAATGGCCAAATAAACTACAATTTCTAAGCCAAAACTTACTCTTCCCATGAAGGATAGGCTACCTAGTGCTTACCACTCCCACTGATCAGCTAGAAGGCTTCCCTCCAACACAGAAAGGCTTGGGGGGCTCAGAAGCTTACTAACAATCCTGGATACTGCAACTCTGTAACCGGACTAGGCTAGTTATAGGAAACAGGCACAAGTGCAGCTTTCAAACCAGAAAGTTGAAAGATATGGGAAAAAAACTGCTCAAACAGCCAATAGCTACAATTTCTGGGCCAGGGACCACTCCTCTTGTGGTAGATAGGCTACCTGATGTTTATCACTCTCACTGATAAGCTAGAAGGCTTCCCTCCAACACAGAAAGGCTTGGGGGGGGGGGGGCTCAGAAGCTTGCAAAGAGTCCTGGATACTGCAAATCTGTACCTGGACTAGACTAGTAACAGGAAAGGCAGGCAACAAGTGCAAGCACAGACTTTTAAATCAGAAGGTTGAAAGAGATGGAAAAGCTTCCTAAACAGCTAATAAACTATAATTTCTGGGCCAGAAACCACTCCTCCTGTGGTAGATAGGTTACCTAGTGCTTACCACTCCCACTGATAAGCTAGAAGGCTTCTCTCCAACAAAGAAGGGCTTGGGGGGCTCAGACATTTACCAACAGTCCTGGATACAGCAAATCTGTACCTGGACTACACTAGTTATATGAAAGGCGGGGACCAAACGCAAAACGGGCTTTTAACCAGAAAGTAGAAAGAGATGGAAAAACTGCCCAAATGGTCAATGAACTACAATTTCAAAGCCAAAACCCACTCTTCTCATGGTAGATTGGCTACCTAGTGCTTACCACTCCCACTGATAAGCTAGAAGGCTTCCCTCCAACACAGAAAGGCTTGGGGGCCTCAGAAGCTTACCAACAGTCCTGGATACATCGAGTCTGTATCTGGACTTGACTAGTTACAGAAAAGGCAGGAAAAAAGCTTAGATTTTTTTTTTTTTTTTTTTTTTTTTTTTTACAGAAAAGCAGCTAAAACAGCAGTAAATACAATTCAAGTGGCAGTGCAGGCCAGTACACCCGAGTGTGCAGCAACACTACAGCAAATACAGTTCAAATAAATGCAATTAAATTAACAAATGACTAAAAAACAAGTGCAGAAGGCAGTAAATTAGAAGGCTACTAACAAGCAGTAATAAGAGCAGAGTAAAAGTGACTGAATAGATAACCCGCAGAAGAGCAATTAAGACAGTTACAGTAAGAGCAGCTGAATTAAAAAAAAAAAAATATATATATATATATATATATATATATATATATATGTATATTTTTTTTTTTTTTTTTTGAGGGAGGGAACAGAGCAGGATTAAGAGGCTACAGGGCTTGTCCTTCCCAAATGCTCTCTTTTTACAAAGTAGGAGTGCCTGAAATCAGAATATGGTCTCACTGCATTCAGTTGAGTGAGCAAATGAGATGGGCCCAGAAGGATTATCCAAATACAAATCTACAAGAGGGGCAGGCAGTTTCAAAGCCAGCAACATTAACACCAAAACAAGAACGGGGAAGGTGGGTGGGGAACTAACTGTAGAGAGACAGCCACAACGTCAGTTGAGTTAATATTCAGTGAAAAACACAAATAAATTAATTAAATACAGTACTATATGAAAAAGAGCAGATAAAAGTGTACTTAAATTCACTTATACGTCCAGTTGATTTCAGGTAGATGTTAGCCGGCTAAAGCTCAGATATTAAGCAGAGATAACTCAAAATGTACCACTTATATAAGGCAGGACAGAATATCAGTGATGAGGTGAAACTGCCCCCCACTGCTATCAATGGCTACACAGAAATTCTAACAAGTAATCTGTAGAGAGACAGCCACAACTTCAGTTGAGTTAATATTCAGTGAAAAACACAAATAAATTAAATACAGTACTATATGAAAAAGAGCAGATAAAAGTGTACTTAAATTCACTTATACATCCAGTTGATTTCAGGTAGATGTTAGCCGGCCAAAGCTCAGATATTAAGCTTTTAATTCTTTACATACAAATATTTCAAGCACAGGCATTAATGCCCTTCTAGCTTGCCAATATATCAAACCACTTGTTCCCATAATAAGTGTCCAGGCTATTTTTAAAAATATTTAAACTAGTACTTGCTTTAATGTCATTTGGTAGTCTGTTCCATGCATCAGCTACTCTGTCAGAGAACCAATTAGTACACTTCTCATTCTTACAGAATCTTCTGCATAGGTTGTCTGATGATTCTCTAGTACGTTTTAACCCCAAACATTCCCAGAGGTAGTTGTCTCTAAATGCCCTATATACCTGATTAAGATGTCCTCTTAGATATCAGTAAGAGACACTGTACAAGTTCAGATATTTTAGTCTTTCATAATAACTTAAATTTTCACATCCATGGATGCGTTTGGTATATTTCCACAGTACTCTTTCCAGTTTACTCATACTTGTACTCTTATAGGGGTTCCATATTGTTATGCCGTACTCACGTTTGAGTCTAATGTAACTAACAAACACTGACTTCATCATTTTTGATTTCCTAGACTTTATAAATCTTTTTATACAACCTATAGTTCTGTAACTATCATTAAGCAGTTGGTTGATATTAGAAAAACTCATAGCTGGATCTACCCATATACACAGGCCCTTAAATGACTTTGCAGTTCAGTCACTATGTGCTGTATTAAATATTCACCTTTCAATTTATGTCTCCCAAATCTCATATGCTTAGTTTTTGATGCATTTATCAGCATGTCATTCTTCTGTACCCAAGTGGTCAATTTAGTCAAGCTATTTTGCACACATGCCTTATTTGTAACATAGTTAATCAGTTTACCCAATTTCAGGTTGCCTGCAAATACACTGTAGGACACCTCAGATGAAAAAGTTAGGTCTAAAGGATACAGTCTAAACAAGTAAGGGCCTAGGACAGAGCCCTATGGGACAACCCTGACTGTAACCAAGGATTTCACCTGTCCATTTGCTGTATGATACTTGGCATGTCCTAGTTGTAAACCTTGCAGCTATCCATCTTATCAAGAGTACATTACTACCTAGTTGTACTAATTTACTGAGCAGTGTTTTGTGTATGACCCTGTCAAATGCTGAAGTTAAATCTGTATAAATTACATCACAGCACAATTTTTCATTCATAGCTATTATATTGCTATAGAACATCATATTATGCATGTTGATATATGGTTTCAAGTTACAACCCATCCATTTCTGACAATAACTAATCCAATATTACCTTCTCCATTATTTATTCACAACATGAAATTAGACTTAAGGGTCTATGACACTGGGTTTGTCCTAATCCCCTTTCCCTTAAAGACAGGTTTAATAAGCACATGTCTCCAATCTTGAGGCATCTCCCCATATTTATATGACATACTGAATAATAGATATAATGGTACCATAAGTTCTTGTTGAAGTGTTTTCAGGTCATTGTTACTAATGTGCTTTGTTTGGATCCAGTTTGCACAGTTTTCAATATAATCTAATTTGATTCCAGTATCTGGGGTTACTTGGATGTCACTAGGACAACCTATCACCCCTTTTGTGAAGCCAAACTGCTTTACATAAGATTTTGTAAGTATATCTGTATTCCATTGTGTCTGAGAATAAGTTTTAGAATCTGCACACACTATCAATGTGTGTGTCTTTATTCCTTCCACATCTTATGTATCTATAAGGGTTCACTATGAAATCTCGAAATCCCGAATTTCAGTATTTCGAAATTATATAGCCGAAACCTTCAAATCCCGAAAAACTATGATCGCAAAACTCAAAATCCCGAACCTATACTACACACAGAGCACACACATAAACATACACACAACTTCCCCACACAAGCACACAGACAAACCTAGACCACATATAAGCAGAGGGGCAAGCCCCCCTGCACCCCCACACCCCCCTACTTATATATACTAACTCCGAGATCACACAGTCAGATACTCAAAGGTAATTCACACCCACACATTTCACAGTCCCTTGCACACGCACAGACATCACAGTCACAACACACACTGACATACACTAAAGCCCCTAACGAACACACTTACACATACATACATACCCGAACTAACACCTAACCATTCACAAACCGCAACACCAGAAGCGTTAATTCAAAATCTCCGTACTTTGGGATTTTGAATTTACGTCTCTGGTGTTTGATTTCAAACCGGTGTTATAATTTCGAAATACTGAAATCTGGGATTTCAGTATTTCGAAATTATGAACGGAACCCATCTATAAAGGTTTCCTATTATGCTAAATATCTTTATATAAATTTTCTTAATTTTTTTCTTGATCTTGTCTCACATTATGCTTAACTTGTTTGTCTATCTTATTTCAGTTTAGAAAGTTGTAGTTCGACCTCTCTTCCATTTCTTATATTTTCTGTCTCTCACCTTAATCAGATATCTTTTTCATATGGAAATATATCCCCCTGATGTTGTATGCCTGGATTTTGATGTTAAACATTTTTTTTTATTTTTGTCACTCAAATAATTTTTCTGGTTCCTCAGATTACTGGATACTTGCTTCAAGAATTCCAAAGTTGTCAGGGGCATTGTCTAGTTTAATAGGGGTTGAATGATCTTTGCAGACAATAGATGCATCATTTCCTAAATGTGTTCTATTTGTTCTTCACCTCACATTATTTATTTCATCAGTCTAGTCAGTCATTACTATATGAAACAGTTCTCCAAGCTATGCCAATTGCTTAAGTGCAATCATCATCATTAAGTCTTGTAACAATGGTAAGCAAGTCATCCAGTTTGACACAAGGAACACAGGCCACCAATGTTACCAGCAGTTATCAGTTGTCTGTATATATTCACTAGTGTTATCAGCAGTTTCAAATGAATAAAATATTGTAAAAGAAACGAATGATCAAAGTCAGTAACCACAAAATTCAAAGAGAACTTAAATCAACTTATGACAAAAAAATCACACGAGCAGTATACAACTAAATACTAAAGTACAGTAAAGTTGTTCTGGCCATGTAAGTTCTGCAAGGCAGACAAAAGTTGTAATTAGTTTATGATGCGCATGGTAGCTTCTGCTCAGTATCGCTGACAGTGTCACTTCTTTTTAACAGTAAAGATCAATAAATCACTAACCAAAGTAGGATTGTTTAGAAATACCCAGGATTTTCTTCTCTGCAGTCTGTGTGAATTTATAGGTGTCTAGGTTGCTGGGGTGGCTAGAGCTTACCTGTGTAAAGCCTATCCCTTTCTGACAACCAACAGCGAAACTAAAGGTAAAACAAAATATGAATCAAAGTAAAGCTTGTTAACAAGCTATCCCTTCCTACCTACAGACAGTGAGAAACAGTGATAACAAATACAATTTAAATTCAAATAAAACTTCTCTTAACAGTCAGTTCCACAGTAAATCACAAACCAAGGTTGGATTGTTTAGATATGCTCAGGATTTTCCTCTCTGCAGTCTGTGTGAATTTATAGCTGTCTAGGCCCTTGGGGGTGGCTAGAGCTTGCCTGTCTAAAACCTATCCCTTGTTAACAACAACAGTGAAACTATAGGTAAAACAATAAAATATGAATCAAAGTAAATATTGTTAACAGGCTATCCCTTCCTACCTACAAACAGTGAAAAGCAGTGATAAAGTACAGTTGTGTACACTTACCATAAATGTAGATGTTCGAGTGTATTCACTGTTGCAGTCCTAACCAATGGGTTATCTGGCTCCTGGTAGCTCTCGATCGTCCAGAATACCAAAGGTAAGTAAATATGACATCGGCTGTCGTCGGTTGTAAATGACATCAGGACATCCGATACAAAAGGAGGCTGCCAACGTCACTTCCTCAGTCTTTCTTGCCATAACAGTCAGAAGCCCCCGGAAAACAAGGCTTAAACCAAAACCAGCTTTGGCAAATAAAACCAAATTCAGCCTGTACCTTAGGAAAAGAAAGCAGGAGAGGACCAAAAGGGGGAAGGAGGGAGGGAAACCAGGACTGCAACAGTGAATATACTCGAACATCTACATTTATGGTAAGTGTACACAACTGTACTATGTTCATCGTGTTTCACTGTTGCAGTCCTAACCAATGGGTTGATTACCAAAGCCCAGAGAAAAGGGAGGAGGTACCAGCAGAATCAAGGATTGGAGAGAATGCCCTGCAGAACAGCAGTGGCAAATCCTGCCCTGGTTCTAGAAAACAAAGGCAATTTATAATGCTTTGTGAAAGTGTGAACAGAAGACCATGTGGCAGCCTCCAAAATGTCTTTAGCAGGGACACCCTTTAGAAAGGCTGCGGAAGTGGAAGCTGCTGTTGTGGAGTGGGTCCTAACCCCTTGAGGAGGAACCTTGCCATGAAAGGAATCACAGAAAGTAATACAGTGTGCAATCCATTTAGAAATGGTTTGCTTAGAAATAGCTTTGCCCTGAGCTCCAGGGGCAAAACTGACCAATAACTGTGCTGATTTCTGAAGGTCTTTAGTCCTGTCCAGGTGAAATCTGAGCTGTCTGTGCACATCAAGAGAATGTAGGATCCTTTCATCTCTATTTCGAGGATTAGGAAAGAAATTAGGAAGGTGTATGGACTGATTAAGAGTCAGGCTAGAAACCACCTTAGGCATAAAGGAGGGATTGGTTCTCAGAGAGACCCAATCTGCATGGAAAATAAGAAAAGGCTCCACAGCCATCAAAGCTTGCAGCTCTGAAACCCTCCTTGCTGAAGTTATAGCCAAGAGGAAGGCAGTCTTCCAAGAGAGAAACTTTAAATCTGCAGTGGCAGCTGGCTCAAAAGGAGGAAGAGTGAGTTTCTCTACAACAAAATTAAGATCCCAGGCTGGAGTAGGTGCCCTTCTGGGAGGTTTTAAGTTGCAAGCACCTCTGAGAAATTTTTTTCATCAGGGGGTGAGAGAAAATGGGTTGCTCAAAAGAACAATGAGCAGAAATGGCTGAAGCATGGATCTTGATAGAGGAAAAAGAAAGACCACCCTGAAGCAAATCAGCCAGGTATTCCAGATCAGAAGAAGAGTAGGCTGAGAAGAAGATTCACCTTTAGCCTGCATTCAGTGAGAGAATCTTTCCCATTTGCCAGCGTAGGCCTTCCTAGTGCTAGGCCTCCTGGCCTCCCGAAGCATGTTAACCACCTGCTGGGAAAGGGAAGAAGAAAAGGATTGATTTATACAACGAGCCATGCTGCCAAATGGAGGGACTGAAGATGAGGATGTAGAATGTTTACCCCATCCTGAACCAAAAGATCTGGCTTCAGAGGAAGACGTCAAGGAGGAAATTGGGAGAGACTGTGAAGCAGTGGATACCAATGCTGTCTGGGCCAGTCTGGAGCTATGAGAATAGTCCTTGGTCTTTTATCCCTGATCTTCAATAATACTCTGGGAAGAAGAGGAAGAGGAGGGAAGGCATAAACTGACAGAAGTGTCCAAGGGAAGGACAATCTCCAGGCTTTGCTATAATGCTGTCTGGAACAAAAAAGAGGCAGAAGGTGGTTGTCTGGGGAGGATAAAAGATGCACCTGAGTAGTGCCCCAACGTTGAATGATGCTGTAAATGACTGCTCGGTTTGGTTACCACTTGTGAGGATCCAGGGTCTGTCTGCTCAACTGGTCTGCCAAAACATTGAGTCTCCCTGGAAGAAACTGAGCTAGAAGATGCAGGCCCAAGGATGCTGCTATGGACCAGAGATTCATGCTCTGTCTGCACAGGGGGTAAGAATGAGTCCCTCCCTGTTTGTTGATGTACCACATGACTGATGCTGTCTGTTCTGACAAGCAGAGTCCCTGGAGAAAGAATATGCTTGAACGCTAGTAAGGCCTGCTAAATTGCTATTAACTCCTTTAGGTTTATGTGCAGGTCCATCTGCTGGGTGTTCCAATATCCCTGTATGCATCTGTCATCCAGGTGAGCTCCCCAGGTGTAGTCCGATGTGTCTGTGGTAAGAACTTGAATGGCAGGGGGTGGGCGAAAAGGCATGCCTTTGTTTTGTAGACAGGCTGTTGCCCACCATAGAAACTCTGTTTGCAGACATGGAAGCAGAGGAATTATCATATCCAGGTCCTGTGTGTGTTGACACCAAAGGTTCTTGAGGTACCATTGCAATTTCCTCATATGCAGTCTTGCATATGGAATCATGAGAATGCAAGAGACCATGTATCCCAGAGCTTGCAGGTATTTCCTTGCAGGAAGCTGGGACAGGCTTGACAAATCCTTGAAGTAAACTGAAAGAGTTGCCTGCTTCCCCTGAGTGAGATATATCATCTGGGCGGCTGTGTTCAGACTTGCTCCCAGGAAAGTTATCTCCTTGGATGGCACCATGTTTGATTTTTCCTCATTGAGAGTATAACCCAGAGAAGAGAGAAGACTCTTTACAAATTCTAGATCCTTTAACAGCTGTTCCTGAGAATTTGCTTGAATTAGACAGTTGTCCAAGTATGGATAAATCTGAATTTTCTTCTGCCTGCAAAAAGCAATGACCGGAGCCACTTTGTGAAAACTCAGAGCAGTAGATAAGCCAAAGGGCAGTGCAGAGAATTGATAATGTTCCTTGCCCTCTCTGAAACAAAGGTAATGCCTGCAACCTCCCCTGATAGGGATGTGCAGATAAGCTTCTTTGAGATCCAAAGTTACCAGCCAGGAGTCCTTGTCTAACTTTGGTAGCAACTGATGCAGAGTGAGCATTTTGAACTTTGGAATTACCAAGAAAGAGTTCATAATGGATAGATCTAGGATAGGATGCAAGGTGCCTTCTTTATTTGGAACTAAGAAAAGTCTGGAATAGAAACCCTGGCTTACCTGTTGAACAGGAACTGATTCTATTGCTCCCAGATGTATCAGAGACAAAATTTGCTTTTCTACTTCTGCCCTTTGGTTTGGAGGAGTGTCCGGGAATACTTTGGGTACTGGAAAGGAGTGGGAAGAAAACCTGTGTCCTAGGGATACAGTTCTGAGTACCCATTTGTTGTCCATGCTGATGGCCCAGACATTTGCTAAAAAGGCCAACCTTCCCCCTAAAGGAGTCTCTGGGCAAGCAAGAACAGGCAGAAGTTGGACAGAGTCACCGAGAATGTTTGAAGGTTTGAGATGCAGGATTAGAACTTCTTGCCTTGGAAGTGGAAACATGCCAATGCTTAGACCTTTGAGTGGTAGCCACCTGCCCCCCAGAAGATTTGTAACCTCTAGTCCTAGAACGGTTCTGTCTGCTGGTATCAGGAAACATCCAACTCTTAGAAGGGTAATTCCTGCTAAAGCGACATGGTTGAGCTTGCAGAAAGTCTTTAACTATTTACATAGACTTGGCCTTATCCTCCATCTTTTTGAGCACTTCCTCTGCTTTGCTGCCAAAAAGACTGTCCTTATGTAAAGGTACATCTAAAAGCATAGCCTTGACAGGCTCTGGAAGGGGCTGTTCCCTGAGCCAAGCATGCCTTCTAATAACAGATCCAGTAGCTGTAGCCCTGCAGGAGGCTTCCAGAATGTCAAAACCACAATGTAATGAATGTTTAATTTCAAGACTGGCAGAATTCAGCAAATCCTGCATATCCTTACTCTTTGCCAAAAGAGGCACACTTGCAATCCTAGACTTAATAGCCTCCAAGGTGTGCTGCTGATACTTAAGCATATGAAAAAAGGCAATTAGTAGACCTAATAGCAAGAGTGGCAGAGGTATAAACTTTTTTACCCCACCTGTCTAGGTTCCTAGATTCCCTGTCGGAAGGAACAGGATTTTTGGTAACAGTGGCCTTAACTCCTTTAGGTCCTTGAGAAATAACCTCTGGATCAGTTAATGGATTCCTGAAAAGAAACAAATGAGAATCAGGGACTTTATAGTACCTGTCAGGTTTCCTGAGAGCAGGAGGAACCGAATTTGGAGTCAAGGAATTTTCCAGAAAAACATCATCAACCACTTCCAACACTGGAGGAATAGACAAGAGGCTTATGCTGAGGCAAATCCAAAAACTCCCTGATGCTTTTCTTAGATTGGGAATAATCCTGACTTTCCCATTTAAAGGAGTACAACGGGTTTCTAAACAGAATTGCTCAACTTCCCTGCCTTTTTCCTCGCTGTTTACACGTTCCTTTATAAACAAACAACAAAGCATTGTTTAAAACATTTCAATTCCCCTCACTTTTCTGAAACAAGCCTACCTTAGAGTACAGGGATTGTTTCCCTTTCAAAAACATTCTCTCGCGTTTCAGTTAAGCATGCTGGAGTCACCCAATTACTGACATCATCGCGGCCAGGCAGTGGAGGTATTTTTTTTTAACAGTTCCCTCCCCCGAAGTGACATCACCGCAGCCGGCCTCGGTCAAGCAATCATACCCACCCATTCTGTGATGTCACAGCTGCCTTGTCCTTCCCCCAGCCTTGGAGTGCTAAAATAGAGCTGCAGGAAGTAGAGATGTTCTTTTCCGGTCGGTGTTTCCAGTACGCATTATTTTGGCAAAGGAACCTGTTGCGGGAAGCTTTGCTGTTAACAGCGTTTTTTCAGTGATCTGCTAAATTGGTAAGTAAACTTTTTTTTTTAAAATCACTAAAGTTGTAGCTGAATTTCTTCTGCTATTGCTTAATTTAATAGGAATAATAAGCGGTATAACTTGCCATGTTTGTGCATTCATAGCTGTAGTTAGAAACGCGTACACGTGTTCTTGGTTTGTTGTTAATAGTAACAGATTTTGTTTCCAATAGGTGTATGTGTTTTTGTACGCATAACTATGCGATCATGGTCTGCCTCACCTTCTATTTACACTTACTAAGCTGTTTATTTATTTTTTTCTTATGTAAAACTACAGTTAAAGAATTGTAACAGAAGGGCTAGCTAGATCGTGATTGCACAGTTATGCACACAAAACATGAGCGGTTGTAGTTAACTAGAAACTAGGGAAAGTTTTAAAGCACTTTTCCATTCTCTTCATTCGAATGGAACACCGCATTGAACAGACAATGCCACCCTTCTCTCATTTCCCAGTCTACATGACTACAGTGTTTCTTTGGCAAATCCCCACCCCTACTTCTATGAAAAGTTCAACCTTTGTCATACATTCACAGGCCGAACTCAAATCATAACCAGTGCAGTCAGGAAAAACCGTGTTAGGGTCAATGAGTTTGTTTCTTGAAAATGACTGGGTGGATGGGGGAGATTCGTGGGCTAGTCGATGTAAATAAAGTAGTGAAAATGTATACGTTGTATACGTTGAAATGGAGCCATTTGTAAAATACATTAGCAAATTCAGATGTAATTGAAACTGCTATATAAAGAATTTCAAGTATTTCAGCTTTTATTTGTTTTAAAGCACGTATGAGAAATCCATTCAAAATAGAAGTCCCCTCTATCCAAAGCTTGGTAGCTATTATGTCACATATGTGCCGGTTCCACTTTTTTCTATCGTTCTGAAATGTGTTTCAAGTTCTAATACTATTAGTATTAGAGTAGTTGGCTGTAAGACCTTACGTGGCAGAGCGCTGGAGTCTTGTAGCTGTCACACCCAAGCAGCGTGTCCGGTTGATGTTACGGGTGGACAGGTGACAGCGGTTGCATCAACTGGTGTCGCGACAGCATCTTCCGTCAACGTTCCAGGGTTGCCCTCTCGATTAGGTAAGGACAAACATGAAATTTAGAGTTCTGGTACGTTGCTGCTGGCAGTGTGATTTCAGCAATATTGTATAAGGTTGTTAAATACAACACTGTATACACTAAATTGTATGGATTATTTTTGCGCTGGTGTCTCCACTTGACCAGCAAGCGTCTCTAGACAGATAAGTGCTCACTCTTTCTTAGAAGTATTTTTCCCAGAACATTTTATTGATCCAACGGCAGTGACAGCAGAAAGTTAAGAAGTAATTTGTTCCCTTTTATATTTATATTTCTGATAGTGCCCCATGTGGAAAACTGTGCTATAATTTTAAGCAAAACAGGTTTTGCATACTGGTGCAGGAACGCCAATAGCCATTCATCTCCAGTACATACCCCATTATTTTTGCCTCACACTGGAGATATTTTTATAAATATTGTGATAGTTAAACAAGTTAGTAGATCAACAGGTATTTTCAGAATAATAATAAGTATGGAATACCTCTCAAATGCCCAGATTTTTTTTGCCTCATGTGTTGGTCTGTTTTTCCTAAAATTTGTGGCTTTCTGGCAAATTACTGGTTACTCATTGAGGACTGACGTGAGTAAATAATGGCAGACATTTGCGTTTTGGACATCATAATTTTCAGAAAAATTACTGCTACTGCAAAACCTGTTATATCAACTTTCTAAGTCTGTAAGAGCAATACTTAAAAAGTGTGCCTATTCGTGGGCTTTTGTCCTCCCATTATTTGTGGCTTTGCCCAGATGGGTAGTCAAAATATGAGGCAAATATGTTTTGTAAAATCTGAGAGTCTTAAGAGATGTGCCTGTATCCTTCAATGTCTGAAACTTAAAACCGTATGCCACTGGCCTAAACAAATCATAGTAGAGGGTCAGAGAGAGGAGCACTATCTTAACCTTCAGAATAAGGTTTTAGATGTTTGATTTCCATGCTTTTCACTCATATTTTTTATAGATTTATTGAAGGTATATTATAATGTGCAACAAATTTTGTGAATAAGAGGAGCAAGACAAGTGCCCTGTGGCTAAATCACTGCAGTTGAGAAGTATGCAAGTGCCCATCAATATAGGAGTTGTCAATAAATTATGGTAGACCAAATAGTTTGGTACTGTCGAGCTGCACTTGTGTAAGAGTGAGGATAGTTTTAAGTTGTGCATTAACTCTTCTGTTCAGAGAATACAGTATTGTACTAGGCTAGGAAGACTTAAGGTGCTCAGTGGAATGTATGTTTCTGTCTTGAGTTAAGCTTGGACTAATTTGGCAGTGATGTTTACTTCATTACTTATTTTAAGAAATGCTTTCAGGAGCATAGTCAAACATATTGTCTATATTTGGAAGTTCACTATTATTGTGTGCATCTGAATTTGGTGTGAAGCTTACTTTGAATATCCCATATAACTATTCAGTGGCCTGTAATAGCTCATTACAAGCAGTGGCTAAAGTTTGATGAAATGTAAATCGATGCACTTAAAGTAAGAAGCTACACTAAGCATTTTACAATAACAGATGTTTACTTTCCAAAACAACGTTATAATGCTAATATGACATTGTCATCCAAGCTGATAAATAGGTGATCTGAGCCACAGCTCAGTTACAAATTCCAGCATAGGCGTTAAAGTTCTGTGGTGCAGTCTAATACAGACAAAGAGCAATTGTAAGTAGGGTTTTGATTTTTTTTTTCATAAATGCAGTACACTTCCGCATGTAGAATCTCTCCACAGTGTTGCTGCAACAATATTTTAAGGCTTGTGAATATTTTATATACATAGGTTCATAGCTGTGTACTAGGCTAATGGCCCTGGAGCCTTTACAAGCCTAGCCCATAAGATTACCCTGGCATTGTGCCACCTGACCTTAGTTCCTGGTGCCTCTGTCGAGTAAAGCCACTGGATCCTTGGGGTGAATTTTTTTATTTCCTTTCCACTCGTCAAGATTTTTCTTGAAGAGGGCTAGTGAGGTGCTCTGCTTGTCATGCATGGGAAGTCTCTTCCATAGCATAGGCGGTCACTGGGTTATGAGCCTGTCCCTCCAACATTTTCTGTTTGTGGTAATGAGGTTGAGGTCTCTGGACCGTGTGGTGCAGAGGGATTGGGATTTCTTTAGATGTAGCATTTCTAACAGCTGGGTCAGACATGGCTTTGTAAATAAAGCAATAGGTTCATAGGTTCATAGGTTTATACTAGGCTATCTGCCCTAGGGCATTTATAAGCCTAGCCAGAGTGTGTGTGGCTTTCACCACCCCTTAGGTTGAAGAATACTTTACCCATTAGTTTGCCGTGCCTCTGTCTAGTAGTGATACAGAGATGATCCCCGGGGTAAACCTACGATCTCCCATCCAGTGGTCAAGATTCTTCTTGAACAGAGCTAGTGAGGGGCTCTGCCTCACATGGACTGGGATTTTGTTCCATAGCATAGGGAGTCTCTGGGTAATGAATCTGTCCCTCCAGCACGTCCTATTTATATCTGTGTTGAGGTTTAAGTCTCTTGCTCTTGTGGCTCTGGTGGATTTGGATTTTTTGAGGTGGAGCTTGTCCATTAATTCCAGGTTGGACATGGCCTTGTATGTCAGGCACAGATCACCTCTGAGCAGACTGTATGCGACTGAATAGAGCTGGAGTTTCTTCAGTCGGGCAGCATACGACATGTTTTTGAGCTCCTTTATCCTTTTCGTGAGGAACTTTTGGGGTCTTTCCAGTTGCTGCAGGTGTCGGGTAAGATACATTCTGAATGGGGCATTGCACTCAATCATTGGTCTGATAAGTGATGAGTACAGGGGGACAATGACCTCCCTTGATCTGGATGTGAATCCCTTCATGATCAGGTGGGCAATGTAGAAGGTCCTCCTGACCACTTTGGCAATGTGAATGTCAAAAGAGAGGTTACTGTCAACTTGGGTCCCCAGGTCCCTGACACCCTCTTCCATGCTTAATGGATTGCCACCTATGTGGTAATTTGGTGTTACCTTGTTTTTCCCAAAGGGTATGACTATACATTTTTTGGCGTTTAGCTTAAGGCCATGGCTCTGGCACCAGTTATCCGTTTCTATGAGACCTCTCTGAAGGATATCTGTGTCTGATGGATTCTCAACTATGGCGCCCAGTTTGCAGTCATCTGCAAACTTTGTCAGCCACAATCCTCCTGTGTTTGCCTGCACTTCTGAAAAATAGATGCCGAACAAGAGGGGGCCCAGGACTGAGCCCTGTGGGACACCACTTGTGACCGGATTGGAGTCTGACACGGCACCGGCAACTCTAGCCCTGTGGGTTCTGTCCTTGAGCCAGTTTGCAACCCATCTTGTGACATATGGGTTTATATTTAAGCTGGTGAGCTTTTCTATGATACCTGAGTGGGGTATTGTGTCGAAAGCTTTTGCGAGGTCAAGGTAGGCTGTGTGAACTGCCTTACCCTCATCAATGGCCTTGGTGACTGTTTCAAAAATGTCAACTAAGTTCAAGAGGCATGATCTGCCCTTGACAAAGCCGAATTGGGTAGGATCCAATGTCTGTAGGTCCCCAATGTCTTTATTTATGAGTTCCATTATGATCCTCTCCATAGCTTTGCAGACCAAGCGTGTTAAGCTTATGGGGCGGTAATTACCGTGGTCTGTGGAAGCACCGCCTTTGTGGAGTGGGACCACAGTTGCCGTACACCACTCTTTGGGTATGTATTCTGTGGTAAGGCTAAGATTAAACAGCAGCCTTATGTGCGGGTTTAGTTCCTCATTGAGTTCGTGTAGTACACAGCCGGGGACACCATCCGGTCCCATTGATGCTGTGTTTGTAGCTTTAGAGAGAGCAGCTCTCACCTGGGCATTTGAGATGTTTGGGAGGCTACACTCTGCTGGGATAGATATTTCCCATTTTGGGGGGGGAGGGAGGGGAGAAATTTGCACTGAACCTGTCTGCCGGTATGTTGGCAATGTCTGTGGGTTCAGTGATTTTTGTATCATTTTGGACTAATTCTGAGCATATCTGGGAGTTTCCACCCAGATTTCTAACATAGCTAAAGAAGGCCTTATGATTGTCTTTTGAGTCCTTGGCGATTTTTCTCTCAAAGTTGGCCTTGGAGGATTTTATGAGTGACCATAGTTTTTTACTAGTATTGATCAGAGATGTCTTCCCTATTAGGGATTTTGCTCTATCTTGAAGTAGCTTTCTCCTCTTGTTATAAAGTTTGTTTATGTCTGGGGTCCACCAGACCGGGCGCTTGCCTTTGGTGGAAAGGGTCTTGATTTTATTTGGGATTGCTTGATCCATGCAATCCTGGAGGTGCTCGTAGAAAGCATTTGTAAGGGATTCGGCAGCATGGGTTATGGTTTCCACTGGCTCGGGGGCCTTGAAGGATACCACACCAGTCTTAAGAAGTGTGAAGTTGGCTTTTGAGAAGTTCTTCACTGTGTTCTTTTTTGTTGGGGGTGGGGGCGGGATGTGGATCTCCAGTGAGATTAGTTTGTGGTCTGATCTCACCAATGAGGGATATACTTCCGGTGTGGAGCATTTTGTCCCCATGTTTGTGATGATCAGGTCTAGTATATTTTCTCCTCTTGTGGGAATGGTGACTAGTTGTTCCAAAGCATTTGAGTTTATGAACTCCAAGAACCTTTGGGCTAGGGTATTGGGGCTTGAGTAGTGTTCCCAGTCTATGTTTGGGTAGTTGAAGTCACCCAATATGATGGTGTTTGGAGAGACATTTATACTCTCCAGTGTTTTCAGGAAAGCTGTGTGGGGTTCCTGAGTTTGAGAGGGTGGCCTGTAACATGCTACAAACTGTAGGGCAGTTTTGCCTATGGTTAATTGCACCTGGATGGTCTCCGATGCTTAGTGAGTTGCCACCAACCTGGAGGTGTGGGTGTCCTTGATGAATATGGATACACCCCCTCCTTTTGTGGTACGGTCCGGGTTTTGGGGCCGGAACGCATGATATGAGGTAAAACCTGATAGTGCCAGGGTGCTCTCAGGAGCCTTGAACCAGGTTTCAGTCACAGCACAGACATCGATGTTCTCCATACCGAGGAGGGCTTCGAGGGCGTGCTTCTTGAGATTTAGACTTCTGGCATTGAGCAGCATTACCCTTAGTTTTTTTTCCATTGTTTTCTAGGGCGATAGGTTTAGAATTCGAGCCTTGCCTAAAAAAGGCACTAGGGGGGTGGCAAGAGCCTTTGCCAATATCCGGAAACCCAGGGGTGACAGGTGCAAGCCGTCCCTTGCAAAGCAGAGTGGCTTGTCAAGCGTGTCATCCCAGGCAGACAGACATTGGATCCCCTTAGAATGACACCAGAAATTAAGCCAATTATTAAAACTGATCATTTTGTCTCTGTATTGTGGCATCATTCTTGGTGAAGGTAGGATACTGCTCAGGGTCAGGGTCATACCTGCCTGAGCTACATAATCTGAGAGCTCCTCTATGTCTCTTTTCATGTAGTCCAGGGAGGTACGTCTCGGGTCGTTCACACCGGCATGGACAATGACTGAGTCATACTTGTGCTTGCTGTGGAGTGACCTGAGTGCTTGTGTTATGTGGCGGATTCTAGAGCCCGACAGGCAGCTTACTGGGACCCTCTCCTTGTTCAGTCTGGTGAGTGGGACGTCAGTGTGTCTGACTATGGAGTCACCTATGACAAGTGTGTCTGGCATTGTGTTAGGCCTTAAGGGCTGTGACTGATTTGCACACTGACTTTGTGATCTACGTGTTGCTTGTGTTATGTCATGAGAAACCCACCCATTCTGTGATGTCACAGCTGCCTTGTCCTTCCCCCATCCTTGGAATGCTCAAATACAGCTGCAGGAGGTAGGGACGTTCTTGTCGTGTTTGTGTTTCTAGTACGCAGTGTTTTTCAATCGGAACGTGTTTTCCCATGCCTTGTCTGTATCAGCTTATCCTCATGGCCTGATTTATTTGTAAGTCAACTTTTTTATAACCTAATTCACGAGTTTCTTCTGCCTTGTTGTCTTTTACTAGAACAAGGCTTTACAACTTGTCCATTGTGTGTTTTGCTTCTGTAGTGGATTCACGGTGTGCACGCGGTCTTGGTAATAGCAACCGATTTATTGTAATAGCTGCAAATGATTTGCAAAAGGTGCATGTGTTTTGTGCGCATAACTGTTTTGTATGTATGGTTCTAATGATGTATTCATATGGTTCATGAAGTTATTATATGGATGCATGTGCATATGTTTATATATATGAGTGTGGATATGTATGTGTGTTTGTGTATGTATGAGTGTGAATATATGTGTGTGTATATATGTCTCTGTTTTTTTTTTTGTTTTCGCTTTTCTTTCCTTTTTTTTTCCCAATGGTTTTGAAGGACCCAAGTGTGTTATAGCCTGATGGACAAGTTGTTGTTGTTGTTATATTTCGAGTCTTTTGCTATTCATCCTTGTCAGAAACGTTATTAAAAAAAAAGTGAAAACACAGGTCTCCTGAAGTAGTCGCAAGCTCCCTGTTGATTTTAAACTAGCGTTTGTTACTGCTTTCCCACTCGAGTGAGAATTTTTACTTGCTTAAATGTCCTTGAGAAGCTATGAACTGTTGTGGACAGGTTCATGTTTTATTTATTTATTTTTTATGGCATGACAAAACAGTCTAGATTGAACTTTGATCTCTGAAGCATTACTTTGGATGCGATTTTAAAGTGGCAAAAGCCAAAGTTGTAAAATACAGGGAATACATAATCTACCTAGCTTTTTTATAATTGCTAAGCTGTTTTTTTTTTTTTTTTTGTAACTGACTCAACAGCTTAACTAGTGACTTAGGGAGTAGAATAGTTCTGGATATGCCGAGATCAGTCTTATTTTTTATTTATTAAGCATGACACACACTGAGCCTGTTAACCAAACACTTATTTAAATCATCCAGCAGTTCCCAATTTGTGGCTTGTATCCATCTGTCACAAATATGCAATCTTCCTAAAAGCATTACCCATACAGTCAGATTTCTTACTTAAAACATGCATAATTTTTCTGTGTGTCTGTGTGTTAAGCCTATAATCTATTACCTATTTGGGCAGCAGACCTGGTGTATCAGCTAAACCTCAAGAGAGGTGCAGGCCTCTTTGTAACTGCAATCTCCAGCTGGAGTACCCTAAATGTGACACCAATGCCCTACTCCCACTTTAGCTGTGTCATTCGCTTTCCCACCCACAGTCTCTCTTTTTCTTGTATTTCTTCAATTCCGGTTTTCTTTGTGCTCCCAGTGTAAACTGGTGTTGGTGTTAGTTGATACTTTGCTAATTACTTCATGCTTGTTTAGTTAGTTCTGAGTAAGCTATTACTTTGTCTTGGCAAGAAAGTCTATAGAATTTTCCACTCTGATTGCTGATTTATAAGGGAAGAATGCTGTGGTTTTATTATATAACGTGCAACTGTTTTCCTTGACAATTGGTATCAATGTCTGTTTAGAGTTTGAAAGCCATGTTAGTAGCACTTCAGGATGCATATGTATAGATACAGAAGGCTGTGGGTTCTATTCCCACAGCATGTAGATGGATTGCTGATACTGTGTTGGATTTCATAGGCTCATAGGTTGATACTAGGCTATCTGCCCTAGGGCATTTATAAGCCTAGCCAGAGTGTGTTTGGCTTTCGCCACCCTTTTAGATTTGTTGACTGTGCCTCTGTATAGTAGGTCACAGAAGATAGCCCTTTTAAGGTTAGTTTACTGTACCTCTGTCTAGTAGGGACACAAGAGATCCCAGGGGTAAACCTACGATCTCCCATCCACTCATCAAGATTTCTCTTGAAGAGGGTCATTGAAGGGCTTTGCCTAACATGGATAAGTAAACTTTATATAGTGCATCAAATTAGTCTTTAATGGGTGAGGTTGTTATTGCTTATGTGAGCAGTGTATCTATTACATGAATAAAAGGTGACAGCTGTATTTGGTTCTGTTTACAGGCTTGTATATAAGTAGTGCTTTGTTTGATACATCTCATCAGTTGATTTTTATTTATTGCTTTGCATTTACTTAGAATGGTGAGCACCTTCATGTACTTACTATATACTCAGCAGTATTTTTCTTCAGTAACCTGTTTGCTCCTTTTATACTAAAATGTTGGTGCTAAAAGAACTTCTATCTTGTGTTAGCCTAGAAAACAAGTTGGTGTTACCTTTGTAATTGCAGGACATGGTATGAAAATTAATGCATGGTGTCCAAAGTTCTGTTCTAATGCTTTAGATTTCTTTCACTTTGAACAGCACTGTGCTGGTTTGCCAAATGATCTATTACTTATTATAGTTTTCTTTTCAGTTTTTAATATGTCAAGTCTCCTGATGCTTATTACTACTTTTCAGCCTTTTCTGTACTGCATGTGCAATGTCCTTGCTGGATTGCAGCTAAGTGTAAATGTCATCATATGTGTTGAAGTATTCTTCATTTACTTTATCTGTGGACAGACTGCTTTCCTATTGGAGCTGCTTGTTTGGTGAATTGTGAAGTTGCAGGAGGGACAGCCTTTACTAGGGCCAGCATTGAAGGTTTCAGCATTTTTGTGTATTTTCTGTGTTTTGTGCTTTATTACTATAATCCCACTTTTACACTAATGCTTAACTCTTTTTTTCCTTTAAATGTAAGCAATAAAATCTTGTCTATTGTTTAACCCTGAAGGATAGCAAGCATTTAGCCTCACATATTCAAGTCACCCTAACTCATCCTCTGCATTAAAGATATATTGAAATCCTTGCAATTCCTCTAAACCTAGAAACTTAATCCAGTTTGTTTGTAAAATGTATAATGCTTTGCTAATGCATTTTTTCATCACCTATTTGAACAGCATGCTTATGTTCATAGACTTGTTTTTAGAATTTCCGAGTAGTTCTCCCTGTATAAAATGGTGTGCAGGTTTTGCAAACACTAAAACTACAACTACATATTTAGATTTACATGTAAGTAGGTGAACAGCAATGACTGAGATGAGAGCTCTTCTGATGGCTTTTCAGGACTTCACTCTGTTTTTTCTCCAGGGCCTCTGTGTTCATGGACAATGCCACAGTGATGTGGTATATCAACAAGCAGGGAGGAATGAGCTCTTAACTTTGCTGTTTGGCACTTATGGTATAGGATCTTTGTCAAGTGACTCTTCAGGCAGTTTTTGCCTCCCCTCACAGCAAACAGCTTCTGTTTTCTGCTGGAGTCGTAGGTCTCCTGGTACAGAAGGTGGACACCATCTCATTCTTTTGGAAGCGGGTGTTTCTGTATGCATTCACTCCCCTTCCTCTATTTCCAAAATACCTGTAAAAAATTATACAGGATGCTCCCAAAAATCTTGTTTGTGACTCTCCTTTGCCGGCAACAGCACTGGTTTCCTCATCTGCATCCAGCCCAGAGTAATCAGCACAAGTTACCTCACAGGGTGGATCTAATCACACAAGACAAGGGATCTTTTATCCATCCCCACTTATCCACACTTGAAATGACATTGTGGATGATAGGATTTTGATTCACCATTGACACAATTTCTTTGAGGACATGCTGCAAGTTCTGCAGGTGGCTGGGAAACATATGACTAGGAAATCCTACTTATCCAAATGGAGGTGTTTTTCTTTCTGCGGTCTCTCTGAACCTAGACCCACTTGCTCTCGATGCTACTTTGGTTTTCTTTATTTGGGTGAAACGCTCAATGCTGGTTTGGCAGGTGCTTCTATTAAGGCCCACCTGCCTCTGCTTGTCTACTGTTTTCATAGATTCATAGGTAAGTACTAGGCTATTGGCCCAGTACCTAGCCAAAAGGTACCCTGGCTTTCGCCACCCAAGAAAATTATTTTCATGTGCCACAGACGAGCAGAGCCACAGAAGTGATCCCCAGAGTGAATGTCCCATCCAATCATCAAGATTTATTTTGAAGTGCTAATGAGGTCACTTACCGTGTTAATATTTTCTGATTTAGAGGTCTACAGTATAGTAGAGACATGGCTGAGCTGGAGGTGGGGTGATACACTGCACATCTCCATTGCATGCCCACCTTCTGGGGATAACATTAGTTCTGCAGAAGGGAGAGTAGAATACATAGGTCATAAATGAACCCCCCCTTTTGGACCGATGCAGAGATATGCTGAGATCTGGATACCTAGTTGCACAGCCAGCCCCAGGTTGAGTCCAGTGGAAAGTGTTAGCATTTATCTCAAAGCCTCTATAAATATCAGTTTGTTAGTTGTATAGGAAACTTATTTGTTGTCAGACTTCTGAAGTTGATGAAGCGTTGTAATAACGTGAAAGCGCTTACTACCTTGGAATTGTTCGTTTGTGTGTTCATATTAAATTTTGGGTTTTTCAAGCTTCAGTGGTGGTTTATCCTACAGCTGTTGGTGCACTTCTTGGTTATTTCATATAAATATTAAAAGTAACTAAATATTAAAAGTAACTAAATATATACACATATTTTAGTATACCAGAAAATCCCATAGAGTTGTATGTAGAATTTTAAAAGATGTGAGAACAATGGAAAGGTGGTGCTGGTGATGAGGTTACAATGCTGATTTAGAGTAAAGGAAATTGATGCAAAAAAATGAAGGGACTTGCATGACGGATGCAGTAAAGGTATGCTGTCATTAAGGGAAGAAAAGTAAAATATTGTGTTGGAAGGTTTTTGTGGTAAGTTAAATAAAGGAATGTCTAACCATGCAGGGTTACCAGTACTTATTTAAGGGCTGATTTAAGGCAGTAGATTGTGTAAGAAATGGGATATTAATTAGTTAAATTATCTGGCTGTATTTGGAGCATGTTGTCTTTGGAATCTGGTGTTGTAGGCAGTAGCTTATTCACTTTTTTTTTTAATTTTTTTATGAAGTTACATAAAGCTGTATCATGAGATCTGCTGGAGCTAATGTTTTTAAGTGGGTGGTAATTTTGCTTCCTGCTGGGGTTATGGCATTTATGTAGTTGTCATCTAGCTGTGTCATGATGACAGACGTTGCAACCAAAGCTTACATGCATGTAATGTAGATCATTTTAATTAATTGAGAGCTGTTCTGTGATAAGCGCATAGAAGTAAATTTGCCTGATTTCAATTTTGGTATAGTAGTAGTAGTTTTGGGGAATGTGATGGCATATTCCTGGCCTTTTTTTTTTTTTTTTTCAAGATGCATCTCACAACCTTGGCGATTCATAATGTTGTGTAAATGAAAACAGACTACGCCAACACACTCCCATTTGCAAACATTATGCATCACATATCTACCTAATTAAATTCAGTTAGACGTTACATAGCTCATTTAAGTCTTGCTGCTTTTCAACCTGTAATATGTTCTTACAATTCCCATTGTTTTCCTATGTAGTTGGCTCTTACTCTTTTTCTAAAGATCTCAATTTCAGTTTTATCTTTACTATATTCACTGCTTGTAGTGTAGTTGGTTTTGATTTTGATTTCCATTTTCTAGTAATTGGTTTTTTGGCAGCCACCATAATTAGACACAGCAAGGCGTTACCATGTGTAGTCATTTCCAAAGACCTTCTGTGTTAGCCTGTACTTCAGAGAAGTAGATACCAAACAGAAGAGGACCCATGACTGAACCCTGTGATACTACACTTGTCACTGGTCTGAAGTCTGATTTGGAGTCTGCTACTTTCACAGTGTGGGTTCTGTCAGTAATAGGCATGTATACCTAGTTTAGTGAGCTTATCTATAATTCTAGAGTGGGGGATGGTGTCGAACGCCTTGGCTGGATCTAGGTAGGCTGTGTGAACCACCTTACCCTCATCTATGGCTTTGGTGACTACTTCAAAGAAGTCTATCAGGTTTAGGAGACATGATCTGCCTTTTACAAAACCAAACTGTGTGGTGTCCAGAGTTTGGAGATCTCCTATGTCTTTGTTTATGAGTTCCATGATCCGTTCCATGGCCTTGCAGACGAGGCTCGTCAGGCTAATGGGGTGGTAGTTCCCTGGGTCTGTTGTGGTCAGGAAATCCTTCTACGTGGCACACCATCACAAAAGGTTTCTCATCCTGAAAAAGAGGTCATTGTTTCCCAATACTCATGACTCATTAGATCCATTATAGAGTACAACGCCCCTTTTGGTATGTACCTCACAAGACATCTACAATAACTGGAAAGGCTGCAAAAATACCTCACAAAGAGGATTACTAGCCTCAAACAGATGCCCTACGCAGGCAGTCTCTAAAAACTCCAGCTTTACTCCATTGGCTATTTCAAACCCAGAGCTGTTGGAAATGCTCCACTTAAAGAAATACCAATCACTCCAAGCTACATGCTCTAGGGACCTAAACCTTGTCACCTCAAACTGAACATTCTGGAGGGAAAGAGTCCTGTCCCAGTGACTTCCCATACTGTGGAACAGACTACCTATCTTCTCATTAGCACTCTTCAAGAAAAATCTTGATTGGATGGTTAATAGGTAATTCACCCCGGGGTTCACTTCTGTGGTTCTGCTTGACAGGGGCACAGGAAAATAACTTTCTTGGTTGTCGAAAGCAAGCGAAGCAGATCAGGCTTGTTAAGCTTATGGGTCGGTAATTTCCAGGGTCCGTAGAAGCACCGCCTTTGTGAAGTGGGACCACAGTTGCCGTACGCCACTCCTTGGGCACGTATCCTGTGGTAAGGCTAAGATTAAACAGCAGCCTTGTAATGCGGGTTTAGTTCCTCATTGAGTTCGTGTAGCACACAGCCGGGGACACCATCCGGTCCCATGGATGCTGTGTTCTTAGCTTTAGAAAGAGCCGTTTTCACCTGCGCATTTGAGATGCTGGGGAGGCTACACTCTGCTGGGATAGTTATCTCTCCTTTTGGGGGGGAGGGAGGAGTGAAGTTTGCACTGAACTCAAGTTTGAATGTGCTGCAACATTAGATCAGTTATACATACTGTTGTGTTCAAGCCCTTATGCTGCATTTCATTTTATGGGGTCCTGGCAGGAATATGTTAAGGACAGTATCACTGATATTACAGCTTCTAGTAACAGGTAAACAAAAGGATAACAAAATATTTACTGCAACTTGCTAAGAAAGAGCAAACCTACAGGTAGCCAGTTAAGTGAATGAAACCAAAAAGCCAGAGAATCATGGAAATTATTTACGACAGGGAAAAAATCGTAATTACATCTGATAACAGGTTATGTTACATTTCAATATGTTCATTTTATTCAGTAGTAGTGTAGTAACAGCGATGTTTTGAAACACAGAAATTTGGTATGTATTACTTGTATATTCTGCATGGCAAATGATACTTAGGTGGTGTATCGCTTGCATACCTCTCTTGTATTTGCACCAGATACGCTAGTGTGCAGTGCGGAATAAACTTACTACAAATTACCCTCGTATCAGAGGTGGCAGTGCAACATATTGATAGTGGCTTAACCTGAGAGTAGCTTTAAGCAAGCCCCATGTGAAACCTGAACAAGCACCTAGAATTCAGTGTAGCTTCCACACCGTAAGTCTGAAGATGAATTCACATACATGAACAGGAGTAGCTGCATATTCATGGCTAAAGGTATATGGGCAAGGCAGGTGGTTACTACACTGCAAAACTGGTATGTAATGGTGGATAATTAAAGCCATAGCACCAATTCAACTGTAGTCTGGCAAATATTTAGTAAGGGATTTAGTCCAAGCACAAATATTTCAACAGTGATTCTTTGCAGTGTCATCCATTATCTGATTCAAGGTAAATTAACCTTGATGTCCTTTATTAAAAAAAATATTATTTTGTGAGAAGTGACTTCTGGACACACGAAAAAAGAAGGGGAAAATATAGCAATGTTTGTATGTACAAAGACAAATCCAGGGACACTGCAAAAGGTTTTTTTGCAAACCAACCAGTGCAGTAAAAAAATATGTAGGCAAACACTGAATACCAACACTTTGCACATGTAAATCATTTTTAGCAAGGTGGAAGCATGAAGTGATACCTTAGACACTTACACTAATAAAGATCTAAACTGGTTTAATATTTTAAAAGTTTTATTTAGCTCCCTGGTGCAAGATCTTACAAAAGTTGCTACATAAACTGGATGCTAATGCAGTCAAGTAAGGCCATGGCTACAGTGCAGCAAAAAAAAATGTCCCCTGTGACAAAAGAAATGCTAGAGCAAAGATTGAATTACATGAGTCAAGCACCCTGCTGAGATCAGCCAGTCAATGAAATTACCAAGTCAAATTACCCTCAGGACTTTGACAGCTAGGGAAGCTAGGTGTTGCGGGGGGGAGGGGAGAAGTAAAAAGACTGGAATTCATTGTCTCACAAATTAGTGCCATTTAAACTAAATTAGAAAAAAAGGCAGCAGTAAACAGCACTTTGTGTGTGTTCTGTGACATTTGCACTGTTTCAGTTTTAAGTAGTCATTCAGCAGCAGGGAATGTTACTTTAACTGTTCTGTTTTACTCAGAACTTTGTACGCATGCAACATCTATGAAATGACAAGAGCTTTAGGCAAATGGAGGCCTGCATGATGTAACATTTGTGACCAAAACAATGACTTGTGGGATACTGAGTGGCAACCTGATTTATCCAAACCACGTCAATATGCTGTACTCCAGGTGGTCAGAGTCTGTAATTACATATAAAAATATTTAAAATCCTGTAAATAATCCCAGAGTGCTGTTAAAGTGTAGGAAACATCATGCCATGATGTTTTAAACATGTTTTTTGAGTCTGTGGGTGCGGTACTCCTTTAAAATGCTCCCTGAGAGTATTCAAAGTATCACCAAAAGAGAAATCCTCTGGTGGAGAAGCAAAAGGAATGGACTCCTCTGCATCTGAATCTTCAAAAGGCAAAAAAAACCTGAGAAACTTCCTCTTCATCAGCAGAAATGCTAGAAGTATCAGAACCAGAATAAGTCAAAGCCTCAGGAGAAACATCTCTACCCCTTTTAAAAGGAGGAGGCTGTGAACCCCTAATAAGAGTCAAAAGGTCATTAGCCATTTTAACCATTTGAGATTGAGGGGAACGAGAGGAAACTTGAGCCTGCTTCTTCACAGGCTTACAACTGGAAGATTTACCTGCAAGTCTGAAGGACTCGGGAGGCCTGGCAACCGCCGAAGTCGAGGCAGAGGTTGTCAGTATGAGCTTGCTGTCCAAATGAAGAATGGAGGCCTCGGACACTGGAGCCAGCTTAGTGGCACCAGATCCAGCTAAAGAGGTGACAGGCAGAAGGTCAGAGGACAAAATGGAAGCTGGAGGCCTGGGGGACTCTGAAATTATCTCAACCGAGGCCTGCAGTTGAAAATCCGTGGGCTGCAGGGGGCTGCAAAGGAGCCTCACTGGCTACTGCAGGACTGACGACCAACTTAACATCATCCAAAGACTTGACTCTCTGAAGCCTATCACTGTCCTTATCCTTACGCTTCTTAGGGATATCCGAAGCCTGAAGACCAATGGACGCCATACCAACAAACTTAGGCCAAACTCCGAAATGCTTAGCTAAAAGCTTAGCCAGACGACAAATAGTACGCAGATTAAAGGAAGCACAGAGATCACAATTAGGAACTTTATGGTCAAGGCCTAAAAGATAATACAATAGGAATGAAAATCTCTATGGGGAATCTGCTTTCCACAGGTAAGACAATTATTAACCTTTTCTAACATTCGTTAA
Source organism: Protopterus annectens (assembly GCF_019279795.1). Taxonomy (NCBI): domain Eukaryota; kingdom Metazoa; phylum Chordata; order Ceratodontiformes; family Protopteridae; genus Protopterus; species Protopterus annectens. Next base: position 1,170,311,818 of record NC_056741.1, on the reverse strand, counting down.
GGCAAAAAAAGAGGATCCCTCCCTAATGAGGTACTTAGCTGTAGCTGACTTGAACTTTTGTAGTCAGAAACCAAAAAGGTAAACAGCCAACCGGCACTCATGCAAAAAATGCTTCTGCTTCGGGCTCCGTGGCAAGGAAGACTGAGGAAGTGACGTCAGCTGCCTCCTTTTGTATTGGATGTCCTGACACCCTTTACAACCAATGACAGCCGATGTCATATTTACTTACCTTTGGTATTCTGGCCAGTCGAGGGCTACCAGGAGCCGGATAGCCCATTGGTTAGCACTGCAACAGTGAAACATGATGAACATCAAATAAAATATAAATTCAAATAAAACTTCTCTTACTAGTCAACTCCACAGTAAACCACAAACCAAGGTAGGACTGTTTAGATATGCTTAGGATTTTCCTCTCTGAAGTCTGTGTGAATTTATAGCTAGCTGTCTAGGTCCCTTGGGGTGGCTAGAGCTTGCATGTCTAAAACCCATCCTGTTTGAGCAATCAACAGTGAAATTAAAGGTAAAGGAACAAAATATGAATCAAAGTCAATCTTGTTAACAAGCTAGGCCTTCCTACCTAGAAACAGTAAAAAAACAGTGATAACAAATAAAATATAAATTAAGTAAAACTTGTCTTTCTAGTCAACTCCATTGTAAGTCACAAACCAACATAGGATTATGTAGATATGCTCATGATTTTCCTCTCTGCAGTCTGTGTGAATTTATAGCTGTCTAGACCCCTTGGGGTGGCTAGAGCTTGCCTGTCTAAAACCTATCCCTTTCTAACAACCAACAGTGAAATTAAAGGTAAAACAACAAAATATGAATCAAAGTAAACCTTGTTAGCAAGCTAACCCTTCCCACCTACAAACAGTGAAAAAAGTGATTCACAAATATAAATTCAAATAAAACTTTTCTTACCAGTCAACTCCACAGTAAATCACAAACTACAGTAGGATTGTTTATATATGCTCAGGATTTTCCTCTCTAACGTCTGTGAATTTATCACTGTCTAGGCCCCTTGGGGTGGCTAGAGCTTGCCTGTCTGAAACTTATTTCTTTATAACAATGAACCAAGATTGTTTAGTAATCTAAAGTTTTAATTTTGCTTAGTACAGCCTGGATATAATGGGAGAGTTTTTCCTGTAGTCAAAGTGATTTAGTTGTTAGCATTTTCAACAGTCTCTCTGGGGTTTCTGAGTGTAAAGAAGGGAGGCAAGTTATTGAAGGTTTGTTATTTTAGTGCAACTATATTTTGGTCAATTTTTGTGGAAGGTGACAAACTTTGGTGGATAATTATTATTTTTTTACTTTGCTTACAGCAGGTGAAAGTTATAGGTGAGTACGTAAAAAGGGAAGGAGGAATGATAATGTGGTTTGGTGTGTAGTTGTTGGACAATAGCTTTCTTAAAACTGTTTTCAGGGTTTTCACTCTCACACAGATATAAAATATGTTGATGTTATCACAGTATCTTTGCACTGGTTCTGACACTCTTGGCACTTATCAGTGGTGACATTTAAGGACATTTATGTTACCCAGTAATTTAATTTCCAAAAAATATACATTTCCCACTATCACCCTCCACTTAGATTTCCTACTTTTATTTCTTCAAAAAGAGAAGCAGACTTGGATAATGAAGACAAATGTCTTTAATACATTAGGGTACATAGCTTCCTAATCCATTGTCAGATCTGACCGGTAGTTATTAAAGTACTAATACAATTAGAAGTAATAGTCTCTTCTAATCCCTAAATAATTGTTCCAGAGTATGTTTTCTTTATTACCCAGCAGTCCTAATGGTACTGTAGCAGTGGGAGATTAGAATTTACTAAATGCAAATTATACTACAGTAATGAGACTGAATACTGCCAGGTCCATAGAAAATACCTCCGAAAAATTATAGTCTAGGGGACCAATGTTACTGTAGTTAGCATCAAGTATACTGACAACTGCAGTTATATTAGAGGGCTAGGTAACAGCACAACTTTGATCGCTTCAGGCAGCGTATTTGTATGGTGATTGATACTGCTGCTTTGAATAGTTCTCTGGTATTACTTGCATTTGGTTGTCTTTTGTACAGAGTTTGGTATGCCAAAGAAATTCAGGTAAGTGGAGATAGCTTAAGGATTATCTTGAATATCCATTTAATGTATAATGTAATGTGTCTTTTTTATATAATTGAAGTAATGCTCCATAAATTCATTGGGGGTTATGGGATCATGTTTGTTACAAACATGTTATATAAGTATTACATCTCCATGTTGTAGAGAAAGACAAAACACAAACCATCATCCTTTATCTTTTGAGGTTTAATGATGTCTATGTAAAACTTTTTTTTTATTTTGATGACTAGATTGCCCATCTGGAATTGTGACCCTGTTTCAATATGGACCTGGAGGGGAAAGCTGCAGTGACTGTATACAGTAGTATTTTAGACAACATGGATTATGAACACAAACAGCACATTTTTATTTATTTATTATTCTTCGGTAATCAGTTAGCCGAAATTGTCCAAGGACCTTTTTCAGTCAGAATCTGTAGGCATTTACTACAGTACCAACACACTGATGTTAGACTTGCTATTATGGAATGTTAAGTTCAGAAGAATATCTTTAGTATAAAGAGGAGAAGTAACCAAATGATGAACGGAAGAAGACAAAATATTTATACGTACGTATGTAAGATAGTGAAATGATGTTGCATAGTTACATTGTTCCATTTTTAGCATCCTGAAATATGTAAAGGTCTGAAAATGAATTCTAGATGGGAAACAGGAAATTAAGTGCGATATGGCTATAGTTCACCTGGAGGCAGCTGCACTTTTGCTATTTTATTAGATGGGTTAGTATTTGTTTCTGTAATACAGAGTAGACTGATATAAAAATAATAGTTAGTATGAAATTAATCTTATTGAGATACAATACAGAACTAGCTGGATAACAGTACCATCTATTAAATACTTAGAATTAGAGTTGTAGTTTGGTATTTATGTAATTTAATATAATAAGAGTTTAGCAATTTTTCCATATATAAGTAATCTATCGTGATGTACAATAAGGTAAAATAAAAATGAGTTTGACTAAGTTTTCAGTTCAGAAACATTTGTAATAAAACTGTTATAGGCATGTACATACATGCACATAAATAAAATGTATATAGTTAGACAAATTTTTCTGTGGAGTTTAATTATTCACCTAGTATGCTTAAATATGTAATTTAGGGTTAGTGTATCAGTATTTTGTTTCATTTAGTGTGGGCATGTATCTATGTTTATGGAATAGCTGTGTAATTGTTTCTTCAAAGTTATGTTTTTAGTGCCTGTTTTATCAAAAGGCATTTTGCTTAAAATATGTTTCCAAATATTGCAATGCCATAAGAATTGCCAGAGTAGTTTGCATAAGTAGGCTGTGTGCAGGTAACATGATGAGACTTCATTACGTGCATTCTAGACTGTGTAATTAGGATGGTGACCATTTGTAAGTGCTACTCACTTTATGTCTAATAGACAAGAATGTAAACTATCATCATTTCTCAACAGGTGGTTACTGTTTTAAATCTGAGGGTTGGATTCTGGGATAACTAATATTCTTGTGATACATTTAAGTTTAGCATGCAAGCTGGCTAACAAGAGTGTATGTGTTATAGATGCTTAGAATAGTTAATAGTGTATTGGGACTTAAGGTTGACATAGTACTTGATTTTATAAAGAATGTTAGGGTAATAATCCATTTTTTTGGCTGCATTTATTTGGTCTTCTAGACAGAAGTGTATCACCTAAGGAGGAGCCTAAATAATGTTTGATTTTATTTGTATTAGGATCATGCCATTTGACTCTGTCTTAAATTTGAATTTAGTGGAGAGTGTGACCCTATGGAGCATAGTAGAAAACAGAAATTAGTTGCTTTTATAAGCACTTAAAATGAGAGTCTTTAAGCTACTTAAACATATGGAACAAAGGTTTGCAGTTCTCTTTTAGCTACAAAAAGTATTTGCAGAGAATATTAATGCAACATCAGGAGCATTTTGAATCTGTAAAAGCCTCCAGTGTGATTTACTTTATTGGCAGACAAGCTGAATAATAATTAGCCCAGTGTGGATCAGTGGGGACTCGTGGTCCCAGTGTAGTGCAAACTTCCTATTCAAATGGATAGTTTTGAATTGTTACATTGAGAGGTTAAAAGCCAATATTATTTAGGCTGTTTTAATAAGTCATGGATAACTTACTGTAACAAAGGCTGTTTACAGAACCAAGATGAGACCAGAGATCATTCTTCTGCTGTTTAGTATATTCCGTAATGTAACGGCTGTACTTCCTCAATGTAGATTATAGCCAATACCCCACTTTAAAATAATCATTTTGATAGGGATCTTAGAATCTGAGTTGACAGTTCCCTTTCCCTTGACCACCATGTAGTAACAAACGTCAGAACATCCTTCTATTTACCACAATTAAATGCATATTGCCAAGGACAAAGTAAGTAGTCATCAGTCTGCATGCAGCCCTAGTAAGACAAAATAATGAGTGTAACATCCCTGGGATGTACCTTTCTAGATGTATTAAGCAAACAGAAAGACCATATAAACTAGTAACCATGAAGACTGCTATTGGGCTAAAGACCCTGAGCTTGCAGAAAATGCACTATTCCTTTATTCAGTTTCTTGGAGGTTCTTGTGGGGATGATCTATGCCTTTCATTCTGCACATTAGAGATCCCATCCTCCTTAATCTCTAGTATTTTTGCAAATCAAATAGCTTCATTAATACTAAACATAGGGAGTTAAGTTTCCACCAGCATATAAATAAAATGTGCTGGAGAGACAAATTTATTACCCAAAGTTTATACCACATCTTGAACAATTTCACATAAAATTAACCTGCATGACACTTGAAAATCCTTAAGATTAAACACCAAGGATTGGATAGCTACCCTTAAATTTACTGCTGAACTGACCTACTTTGTTCATCTTGATAAGAGGGTACAGCTTGGAGGATGATTATTGTCAAAGTGTAAGTCGTCTTTTGACTCAATTGCCTTGCATTTTCTATGATCCTGTGAAGAGGTAAGCATCAGCAGAGCTGCATTAACAGAAAAGTTGTTTAAAAAGCCATGCGGTTAGCTGTTAAAGAGTGTAAATTATATGAGAAGTAAACTGTTGATGCAATACTTTCCCCAAAGGTTTGGCTAATGTATTCCAAATGGCAATGAGTCTAAAGCCATTAACTTCTTCTGAGGTGGCTCCTTTGTGTATTTGCATTGCTTATGCTATTTTCTATACCTTAGGGACTGTGACTTATTTTATGCATGTGTTCATCAAATGAGAAAGTGGGTCAACAGGAAGCAGGCTACCATTCCAGTGAACTGGGGGAGACCATCAGATCCTGCTGACCCAAAGAATCTCCATTTTTACAGGATGTTTCTCACTGTAGGTATGATGACTTCTTGGAATTGGAAATAATGCTGTAAATGTGAAATGGTAAAATCCTTGACTGATTTCAGTATGAGTGGTTGGCATGACTGGGATTGCTGTTTCAAAATCATTTGTAAGTAATTCTGTAGGTAACATATCAGCTGTGCTTAGAGAGATAAAGAGAGAGAGAGAGAGAGGATAAATTTAATTATTGCATTTCAGCAATTTATTTTATTCCAAAATGATTTTGATAAAGTGGTCGATGGGGTGGAACAGATAAATATGTCTTTTTAGTGTGACTGACTTTCTGCACTCATTGTTAAACCTCCTGTAAATTTCTAAGTTGCATAGCAAGCTATTTATTTATATATCTTGCACAGGCATTGTCTTGTTTTGCCATGTCTTCCTTTCGACTGCTTGCCATTCATGGTTTTGATATGTTCTTAATTCTAAATGAGCTTGCAGTAGTAAAGATCAGTGTGACTGGTGGTGAAAATTTAGAGACAGATCAAAAGAAGGGACATTTCCATAGTCTCAAAAAAATCATTTTTGTTTCACTCCACACTTATTCTATGTTGGCAAGACCTCTGCTCATGTGATCTCACTCGGTTATTATAATTTTTATTAGAATCAACTCAAATTACTACATCTCAGGAAATGTGATGCAGTGACTTCAGAGAATCAGAGATGTGTACAATCATCAGCATTTTAAAGGTGTTTGTCATGAAATCATGTAATAGAGCCTGTGATGATATGAGGTAGTGCCATCTGTGACAAGGAGAGTAAGGCAATGCATATGTAACATATGCCAGTATAGCCAGCTGGAAATTTGTAAAGAATTTTATATCATTTGACTATCACACTGATTTGTACAGATGCTTGTGTTAAAAATGTATTTGTAAAGTTGTTTGTGTTAAAAATGCATTAACTGTGGGTTGTGCTGGACAAAAAAGAGATGTCCATGTATACCAGACAGTATTATTATAACTGATTAAATGTATATGTTTTAACAGAGAATTCTGGAAGGGAAAAGATTAATTTCAGTCCAGCTAATTTTGAAAAATAGGTTGAAAATTAAAATGGATTGTTTTAGGCCATAAAACATTTATCTTTCTGGTCTGGTTGCAGCCAGAGACAAAAATGTCTGAGAAAACTAGGACTAGGAATCTTACTGTATTGTCCTTAGGGGTGAATAAATTACTACCCTGGAAGTGTGGAAGTTTTTGAAATTGTTTTATACTTTCAGATGCTGCAACAGATCATAGCAAAGCTCTAAGTTATTGTACCACAGTCAGGTGACCAGATGTGATGTCATTCTATAAACAACACTGAAATTATTTTTTAAATATGAGTGAAAGATATGATGGAGCTCTCACAGCAGCACTTTGTTCTTCAGAACCTGACAGAAAAGATCTCTCATAGATACCTTACACAACCTCACACCTCATCCTGCCTTGCTGTAATAAGCAACTCTTTACTCCTCATCTTAGCTTGTTGTAGTGAATAACTTAGGTAGCAGTAATTCTTTAGTCAGTCAGGAAAATATAGCGAGATTAGGTAAGTATTGCTTTTCTGCAACTGTGAGAATCTATCCAACTGTGTTATTTTTTATATCTCCTGTGATTGAAACTCTGGTGTTTATTTTAACTGGATAATCAGTATTCTCATGCTTTCTAGTTTATTATTTATTTTAAATATTTCTATATCTTTCATTGTGGCTGGTCTTTTAGAGAATACTTTTAAATCTTAAGAGTGCTTATGCTTATTTTAGTGACACTGCAGCCACTCCTGAAAGCCTTGTTTCTTTGGTCAAACTCTACCATTTGTAATAGTATTAATTTTACTCAGTATAATTGGGTACCCTTGTAAGAGCTTTAGAGTATCTGACTGGTGGCAGCATAATTACTTAATAGTGTAGCAGAGAGGGCACAGCTGGTAAATCTGTGCCAACCTTTCCCAGGAGAGTGAGTGTGTGTGTGTGTGTGTGTGTGTGTGTGTGTGTGTAAATCAAATATCCAAGTGTGTATGTGTGTGTGTGTGTGTGTGTGTGTGTGTGTGTGTGTGTGTGTGTGTGTGTGTGTGTGTGTGTGTGTGAGCTACTTGGAAGAGAGACATGGACCTCCAAAGTGGTCAGTGTAGAGTGTTGTTTGGGGCCTGGAGAGAGAAAGACTGTCCAGGCCCAGGTCTGGATTGTGCTCCCTGTAGTGTGGTCTAAAGGGAAAGTGTGCTTGGTGCAGAGAGCTACATCTAAAACTACTGTGTGTATCCATTTTTGCTCCTAATGGCGATCCTTCACTGGTGTCAGTGGTGAAGATTGAGGCTCCTTGATTACTGGCCAGGGGTAGAGACCTGTGACAAAGCCATCCCAAACTTTTAAATGGTTTAGTTATGTTAAAAGAGTTTATATCTTATTACAACTGCAGTGCACATTATAATATTTGAAGAGATGTAGAAAATTATTTGAGAATAAGGAAGGATAAATATGTAATAGCCAATTGTGGCAGAACTCATGTGAACTAGTTAGACTGGACTTTAGAGAGGGCAGATGTAGGAAGGCTCACTGCTGATGGTACTAAAGTATAGCACATATTGCTATTGTACAAATATGTACTCACCTGTAAAGTTTAATAATGTTGTTCTTACAAAAAAAGAAAAAGAAAAAGAAAAAAAAAATCATGTAATAGAGCCACGGAAGTCTAACACTTCTCTGGGTAATATCAAGTCCCTACATACCTTTCAACCTCTTAATGAAAGAAATTCTAGACAAAAGCCTAAAATAATGGGGACAAACATCCAAAGATAGGGATACATTTCAAATACTGCTCTTACAAGCTTGGAAAGTTGCTAGAATTTGAGGATTTGTGTTAGCATGCATTTTCTGAAGGATATAAAGTCTGAAACTCAAATGTATGTTATTTGACGTTAATTCTCAATGAATTGCCAAAAACTATGTATTATATGAGGATCAGACCAGAAATATGAGGCAAAAATATGGACATTTTGCAAAAGTCTGGACAGTTGAGTGGTACAAGTCCCTGGTATACCATAATATTAAATGAACTGGAGCTCTCCTTCTAGGGGTACCAGTTTGTCTAGTTATTGCTACCATGTCATGACAAACTGATGTCTGTAAATAATATGACCACATTTTGAGGAACGTACTAAAACCTGTGATGTAGCTACATACTTTTTGCACCTCAGTGAATTGCTATGCTAAAATAGTAACACTTTTAACTAATAAGAAAGAAGAAAAGACATGCTGCACAACAGAAAGCAGAGCTTGTACTAGTACTACTACACTGATTTTATCAAGTTACAAAAATCCTGATCTGTCTTGTTTATCTTGACATTAGAGCCCGATTGGACCTCTTGTTTCTCTTCAAGTCCAATATCTTTTCCTGTACTAGAACCAGGGACCTAAATCTCCACCAAAAGATAATTAAAACATAACAGAGGGATGGGTTCCTAACTTAGTGCCACCCCAAAGCGCTAGAAAAAACTTCCCCTTCATTTTAAGCTGCACAGCTATCTTCTTTTAAATATAAATTAGATGACTGGATGGGTATTTCCAAGTGTATTCTGGTACTGACTGATATGACCCACCAGGAAAAATAAGGTGTGGCCTGAGGGAGGGTACTGACAAGACATGAATGGTCATGGGATTCAATGGCCTTGGAATATCAATGACATCTGTTAAGTAAAAGAGATTAAAGTATAATTGAGTAAACAAATAAGGGTTTACAGATCTAATCAATGTACTGGCAAATAAAGCAAACATTAAAATACTTAGTATGGTTAAAAGAAAAAAGCATTGTGGTACACTTTTTTAATTCCTTAAATTATGATAGCTTCCTTATGTAGAGGTCAAACAGGGCAAGAAGTAGGTGAAATTACAGCTATACTGCTGCAAAACAGTAGTGTGATGGCATAGGGATGCGCCTGTTCCTCTGATCAAAGACCAGTTAACACATGGCATAATGTTATGTTTGCTCATAAAACACAAGTAATCACAAACATTAAAGAATTAATTAAACTTAAATTTATGTAATTGTTCACAGCCAATGATGACCTGTTTTTTATATAGACTTTAGACTACTGTTTTGAGCTACCAGAAGACACGTCTCTACATAATAGTTATACCTGTTAACACTGATAAACAACTGCATAGTGTAAGGATAATGATGTAATTAACTAATTCATTTCAAGGGAGCAATAGGCTGTATACTCTCAACTTCTAAGTTTACCTACCAGGCTTATACTCAGTGTTAACTGTTTAGATGTTTCTTTGCACAAGGTAGATCATTGGTTTAAATCAACTATTTTTAGAAAGCCTACATTTTCTAACACCTAAATCAGCTTCAGTAGTGCACATCCATTTTTTCAGAAAAAAGGTATTGTTAAAGGACAGTACATGCGCATCAGTCGTATGACATCTGATGATGCAGACTATGAAGCTGAATGTATGGTCTTAGAACGTATGTTTTCTGAGCGTGGCTACCCTTGTGAACTTATAACCACCATTAAAGCTGAAGTCAGAGAGGGTAGGAAAAATAAATACAGGCCTATTTTGGGTATGGGAATTGATTTTTCTAATCAACACGGATCTAAATTTTCCAATGATACTACCTAGAATAGAGCCTTTGTCACTGGATTCAGTGCCAATGCTTATCAAATCAAGAGTATTGTGCAAAGAGAATGGGACAAATTTTTAGAGTTTACAGATTTACCTAATTTAAAAGGCAAACCCATCAAAGTAGTATTTAAGAACGGACATAATATCAAGAATATTTTAGAATTTGCCAAAAATGAAAAGGTCTTTACCCATAGAAGGAAGGGTACTTACAAATGCAGGGCTTGCAACCAGTGCACTTATATTTCTAATAAAGAATAGATAGTTGTTGCATCTAGACAAAAAACATTAACTGCCAAAGCTTACAGTAATTGTAACTCCTAAGGCCTTGTTTATTTAGTTACTTGTGTTTGCGACAGTTTCTATGTTGGGAAAATTGAAACGAAGAATATATGAACATATGAATGATGTCAACAAAGGAAACATTAACAATGCACTTTATAAACATACTTTATTATGTTCTAATGCCAGTTTTTCCTTTTTTGTCATTGAAACTGTCCCTAAAGAATTGAGAGGGGGGCCTTGGGAGCACAAGTTAGAATATAGGGAAACCTATTGGCAGATAGTTTTGGAATCTAATAGACCCCCAGGTCTAAATGATTATATTTCCTTGGTACCCCTACTTAAACTCAGATCAGCTAAATTATAAACATGAAGTTTTACCTAGCTTTGTACTGAAATTATTTGTGTTGTCTTAAAGATTGGTTACATATATGTATATACATATATATTTTTAGGGTACATTATTAACTTATTTATTACATATTTAGTGATTTTAAATACAGTCTGAATTATGTATTTTTTAACATGGTACTTATATTTACAAATATATAAATAGATAATAAACTATTATTTAATATTAGTACACCATTAACAATATATATTATTTTTCTGGATGAATTCTGCATAATTTTTGTTAGTTTTTTATATGAATACTATTCATTATTGTGGTTTACATGTGTTTTATTATGTTTTTAAATGTTGTGGCTTTAAATGTTGGATTAATCAACCAGCTGAATTAATTAATGGGTGTATATAAATCAGTGGAAACTGTTATGTCACTGTTTGATCTGAAGAAGTCTGAGGGAAACTTAGACGAAAACACATTGATTTTCTGTTTGTGGCGTTAATAAACTGAGTCTGTTTACATCTCCAGCAACTTTGTGTGGTATCTCATTGTTGGTCCAGACCTTTGATTTTATAGTTTTTTACTCTGGACTGGCTCCTTTTTGTGGTTCTTTGTGGTTACATGGAGTCTGCCGAAGGGTATTCCACACCTACCAACCAACCAGAAGCTCAGAGGGGAACCAAGGTTGGCGAATTTCGTAAGATTTCTGGACAATTGACCCAGCTCACTGAGCTTCTTACTCCCCTTAGTCAAGGGTCTGTGTCTATTTTTAACAATGCTAGCTTGCCTGGTAATCAGGAAGCTTTGCCTGGCCATGGGTGCCATACTCATCACTACGCTACGAGAACTTCTTCTGGAGTGAATGCGCAAGCATAGGGACCCAACAGCCAGACAGTTAATCAAACCCCAAGACTTTTAGCTACACAGGACAATTCCGATCCTTCTACAGATGCGGTGACTGGATTACATTTGGCCTCCTGCAACATGACTGAATTCAATCAGTGGTTACAGGATAAACCACTTTTTTGTAAGCCTACATCCACTACAGTTAACGATGGCTCAACGGACACTTATAGAGACTCGATTAATAAACTACACACTGCTGTTTCCAGGTACAAATCATATAGCATTGATAACGCTTATCTAAATGAATGTATTAAGCTGCATATTGTGCCCAAGGGCCTTAGAGTGTACAAATATCCAAAGAATGTCATTAATGGAAGTGAATGTCACCAAGAACTGCTACAAATTTTCAACAGTTGTGGTTTGGACATTTTAAAAGCCATTGTAAACAATAACAATCAAGAAATGGAACTTTTACAGAAACAAATAGACATTTATAATTATCATGTCACTAACGATTTACTTTTTGGTGTTGAAGCTGAGAAGAGTAGATATTTTGATTTGAAAGCCCAAATTGACAAAAAATGTGATGAATTACTGAGCAGAAAGTATAAAAAGTTAGATAGGGATACCAGGGAATACAAGGAAGACAAGCAGTACCCCTTGCCTAAACTTAATAATCGTTCTTTTGATTCTGAGCATGTTTTGCATCAGTATTCTAATTTTGATAATAACCACTTTCAGGCTGTAATTACCCCTGATTCTCCTAGTAACAATGTTACCAATGCCTATGAAGATGTTGGCCCACGGAGATCTGAAAGGCTCTGTAACAAAAATAATACAAACAGTCATTTTTACAGGGGGACATACTACCAAGGGGGAAGGGTACAGAGGGAACTACCATCAGAATTACCCATAATGAATGAAATTGTACAACATGAACACCTCTATGTGGTTAGTAGAGCAGGGTTTCATATTTTCAACTACAGCAGTCTTGAGATCACTGATGATTTTTTTAAATTTATTTATTAATTATTTATTAATTATTAATAGCTATACTCTCTCCACTTGCAAAGATTATGGAAAAATGTATTAATAGACAACTCATGCACCACCTAATCCAGAATCACCTAATGGCAGACACTCAGCATGGCTTCCATCCTCATCACAGCACTACTTCAGCCCTCCTAGCCTTTACCAACACCATAAACCATAATCGCAATAATAATTATATATCCTCAGCCCTCTTCTTGGATCTTTCCAAGGCATTCGATATGGTTGATCACCAACTTTTAATCCACACCCTGCAAACATTCTGTCTAGATACTAGAGCCCTTCAATGGTTTCAATCCTACCTGAATGGTCAACAGCAGGCTGTCCTCTGGCAGAACAAACTTTCTAACCTTCTACCTAACACTCTTGGAGTACCACAAGGCTCTATACTAGGGCCCTTGCTGTTCTCCATCTTCATTAACAACCTTTATACTGTCATCCCAAAAGTCAGCTGCATCCAATATGCTGATGACTCTACTCTGATTTGCTCAGCCACATCTCCAGTAGAGTTATGGTCAGCTACCCAGACCGCCTTTAATACAATAGAAAACTGGCTTTCTGAACGTCGTCTGATCCTAAATCCCAAAAAAACTAAAATGCTGTTATTTTCACCAACACATAGGTCTACTGCTTTCACCTGTACCATAAATTCAAATGATGGCACAATAATCTCCCCTGACTCCTTTACAAAACTATAAGGTGCCATCATAGACAATAATCTAAAATTCGACCTACATGTTAACCAAACTATCAAAACCATCAATAAAAAACTAGGGTCACTTTACAGAATAAAAGCCTTCCTAACCCCTCCAGCTAAAATTGCCATAGCTCGCTCTCACCTTCTTTTAACCCTTTTGTATGCATCCGCTCTACTCTCGAATTTAAACAAGACTGTCCTTAACAAACTCTCAATTTGCTACAACCACATTGCCAGGTTTGCCACTGGGCTGCCTTTTAGGACACATCATTGCATCAATCTAAATCAGCTTGGGTGGCTTGAACTACCCAGCCTAATCCAGTATAACCAACTGATTATGGCCTATAAAAACCTCTATAACCCGGACAATACTCCTGCACTTAAAAATATTATCACCCCCTATAACAATCCTAGACCGCTTCGATCCTCTAACAAACTACTAATTCAGACTAGCAAAATTAATTACACAGCCGGTGACTCTCTCTTTGCAAACTCTGTAAGTAGATACTGGAACTCTCTTCCAGCTGATATTACCTTACTTTCCACCTTAGGTCAATTTAAGACTAGACTCAAACAACATTTGTCACTTAACTGGCTATATCAATGTATCAAGCCTGGCTAACTCTCTCTAGAATGTGTAAAAATCTGTTAACCAGTTTACTGTGTAATTTAATTTAATCCTGACTTGCGCTCAGGATTAACTCTAACCTGTGGGACGTGTTTAACTTGCTTACTTATGTAATCTCTGTAAATAGTCTGTTTGTAATATGTAATGCTGGTATTATGTAATGCTGTATCTGCTTACCCTTAGAGCTTTTCTCCCTGGGCCTCTGCTGAAAATGGACATGCATCCAGTCGGACTATCCCGGTCAACAAATGTAAAATAAATAAATAAATAAATAAAATAAAATTAAAGGTTTCAAGTTTGTGCCTACTACTAAATGTAATCTTCCTCAAGTCATTATGGATTTAAAATGTTTATAAGAAGGCTTAATTTGCAAAATGTGTTTGGTGACACTATTTCTACACCAGGATTGAGCCCCCTCAAAAAGCTTAGTATTTTCAATTCCCCCATCCATTCCCAACTTAAAGATTTGGAAAATGTTATTGAAGCTAAGATTCGAAAAAAGTCAAAATGTTTTAGAACCACCATCAATCAGGAAGCTGGGGACAAACATTTATTAGACACTGTGTGTGCCAATTCTAATTTTCGGGTTATGGAACTTGATAAGGGAGGGGGGATTGTAATTATGGATAAAATCATATATGACTGGAAAATGAATTCCATTTTACATGATGACTCTAGATATACTAAAGTTTCAATCAGTGAAATCAATATCTGTTATAAGAAGATTGATCTGGCACTTAAGGACCTCTTTGATCAGGGGGTCATTGATTATGATACTTATCAGTATTTACACCATCCCGACCCTCGGGTAGCTTCCATTTTTGGGATATTCATGGTTCACAAAAGTGTGGACGATCCCCCAACTTAGACACATTGTGGCTACAGAGGGGTCCAAGAGTTCCCCCATAGCTAAATATTTGGATTGGAAGCTTAAATCATTATGGGGTGAGGAATTTTATCTTCTCAAAGATTCACGGGAATTCTTCAGCAAAGTCAAACCTGAATATTTTTCACCAGATATTATACTCGCTACAACAGATGTGGTAGATTTATTTTTTTGCCATTCCATATCATATAGGTATTACTTGGCTAGAGGAAGCCTTAAGGATGAAACATGGTGTTACAGAAACAGACATTTTTTTATGTACAGAACTGACAGAACATGTGCTAAAAAATAATTTTCTGTTTTTTGAGGGTGAGTTCTATCACCAAGAGTCTGGAGTTGCCATGGGGGCCAGTTGTGCCCCTACCTTTGCAGATATCATAGTATCAATATGGGAATACAAATGTATTCACAATTGTCCCTACACTAGATATTGGAATTTATATACAAGATTCCTTGACGATATTTGTATTTTTTGGTTGGGGAACCAGAACTTTTAGATGAATTTATTCAATACCTCAACCAAACTACTGACTTTTTTAAGTTTACCTACCAGGCTTATACTCAAAGTGTTAACTATTTAGATGTCTCTTTGCACAAGGTAGATCATCGGTTTAAATCAACTATTTTTAGAAAGCCTACATTTTCTAACACCTACATCAGCTTCAGTAGTGCACATCCATTTTTTCAGATAAAAGGTAATCTTAAAGGTCAATACGTGCGCATCAGTCATATGACATCTGATGATGCAGACTATGAAGCTGAATGTATGGTCTTAGAACATATGTTTTTGGAGCATGGCTACCCTTGTGAACTTATAACCACCATTAAAGCTGATGTCACAGAGGGTAGGAAAAATAAATACAGGCCTATTTTGGGTATGGGAATTGATTTTTCTAATCAATACGGATCTAAATTTTCCCATTATACTACCTAAAATAGAGCCTTTGTCATCTGATTCAGTGCCACTGTTTATCAAATCAAGAGTATTGTGCAAAGAGAATGGGACAAATTTTTAGAGTTTACAGATTTACCTAATTTAAAAGGCAAACCTATCAAAGTAGTATTTAAGAAGAGACATAATATCAAGAATATTTTAGAAATTGCCAAAAATGAAAAGGTCTTTACCCATAGAAGGAAGGGTACACTTACAAGTGCAGGGATTGCAACCAATGCACCTACATTTCTAATAAAGATCAGATAGTTGTTGCATCTAGACAAAAAACATTAACTGCCAAAACTTACAGTAATTGTAACTCCCAAGGCCCTGTTTATTTAGTTACTTGTGTTTGCGACAGTTTCTATGTTGGGAAAACTGAAAGACAACTGAAACAAAGAATATATGAACATATGAATGATTTCAACGAAGGAAACATTAACAATGCACTTTATAAACATACTTTATTTTCTAATGCCAGTTCTTCCTTTTTTGTCATTGAAACTGTCTCTAAAGAATTGAGAGGGGGGCATTGGGAGCATAAGTTAGAATATAGGGAAACCTATTGGCAGATAGTTTTGGAATCTAATAGACCCCCAGGTCTAAATGATTATATTTCCTTGGTACCTCTACTTAAACTCAGATCAGCTAAATTATAAACATGAAGTTTTACCTAGCTTTGTACTGAAATTATTTGTGTTGTCTTAAAGACTGGTTACATATATGTATATATACATACATACATATATATATATATATATATATATATATATATATATATATATATATTTGGGTACATTATTAACTTATTTATTACATATTTAGTGATTTTAAATATAGTCTGAATTATGTATTTTTTAACATGGTACTTAGTTTATTATCTGTTTGTATATTTGTAAATATATTATTTAATATTAGTACACCATTAACAATATATATTTTTCTGGATGAATTCTGCATGATTTTTGTTAGTTTTTTATATGAATACTATTCATTATTATGGTTTACATGTGTTTTATTATGTTTTTAAATGTTGTGGTTTTAAATGTTGGAGTAATCAACAAGTTGAATTAATGAATGGGTGTATATAAATCAGTGGAAACTGTTATGTCACTGTTTGATCTGACGAAGTCTGAGAGAAACTTAGATGAAAATGCATTGATTTTCTGTTTGTGGCGTTAATAAACTGAGTCTGTTTACATCTACAGCAACTTTGTGTGGTATCTCATCATTGGTCTGGACCTCTGATTTTATAGATTTTCTCTTTGGACTGGCTCCTTTTTGTGGTACTCTCAACTTCTACTGATTGCAGCATGATATAATGGTTAAAGTGCTTACCTCACAGACACAAGATAGATGGTTTTATTCTCATCTTTGGAAAATAAATTGGCTATACATATAATGGGCCATAAGAGCTGCTAACTTATGAACCTAAAAAAGGAAAACTGACATGCTGAAACTCCTGTATATAAAAAAATAGCCTTTCTGGGATATTATTGTTCTTCATATTAAGAACAGACCTCTGGCTAAATTCATAATTACTGACAGAATTAAATAATAATAATAATAGTGGTTGTAATACTAATGGTAGTAATAATAAATTTAAAAGTCGTTTGTTGTCTACTGGTTACAATTCACTGTTCTCACTGCTATGGCCTGGATTCGATTCCTGGTTAGGACGATTTTGATAAAAATCAAGGTACATCTTTACATTTCAAACAAATGTTATCCTTGAAGCCATAAAGTTTACTAAAGACATGTAAATGGTAAACTGTTTCGTACAAATACATTTTACAGTGGTAGTGTTCAGTAGATTCTAGGTCTTATACTTGGTTTTAAAATTTGTAATAAACACATCAAATATTCATTTTGTAATTTTTGTAAACAACTTACAATACCTAATGAAGTACTCACCTACACATGTACTGTCTGCAGGATATTGTTTGTCCATCTCTGAGCTTTCATAAGTGGGTATGCAGCTTTGTCTCTATTACTTTGTTCTTGATATATGTAGAAAAATAAGAAAATTATGACGCTGTACATAAATAGTATAGAAACAATAATTAATGTCTGTTTAGCAGCACTCAGCAGAGGTTAAATATTTAGTGCAGTTGTGCTGCCTATCATTTAAGCTTTTAGGTGCAGTCTTTCACATCTTCTGTATAGCATGGTCTTGGAATTAAGGAAGATATAAACAGCTGTATTAGATGACTGGTGGCAGATACAAACAGGCTGTATTAGATGCCTAGTGGCATCAGGATGTAACAACAGAAAGAGAGATTTCACTAAGCTGTATTGAGTTAAATTACATGAAATAAGAAAAATCATGCATATGTAGCTCCCACTGTATTTCATTGTAGAAGTACTAGACTGTAGTTTTTCATTACACCACAAGGTGGAGCTGTTTCAGGAGTATAAAAGACAATTTCAAAAGTGAAAGAGGAGACTGAGAGACTAGCTGAAGGAGGGAAGACTGAAACGTAGCTGAAGGGAGAAAGGGCCTTGTAGCATGACTGGATTTTCTTTCCTAGTGCTTTGAGACAGGGAAGTGAAGTAGCAGATTGTGTCTGTCTTTTGCTGAAATCCTGGATGATGGTATTTTGTGGAATCAGGAGAGAAGTCTGAAACTAGTAGTTCCATGCCTGCATATGATTCAGCAAGAAAAGGAATTCCTTTGGGCCTAGTACAGAGAAGCCATAGGTGGCTACCAGAGTTCTGGCAGGTAATTTATCTACTTTTCTCATCAGAGAAACCACAGTGCCTGGTCACTAGGATATTCTCAATTGAGTGGTGAGAGGCTCTGGCCATTTTTTTTTATATTTTTATAAGATTGTGGACCCCCCCCCCCAAAATGCTTTTTGGATTACAAATAACTGGGATTCATATGAGCTCCACCTTGGGCCTCATCATGCCGGCAGCAAGACTGTAAGTAGTCACTGGCCAGCGAACAGAGTATAATAGAATGTTTCATAGTTGGTCTGCTTAGAATTGATAAAGGGTGCTGAGGGTGTTAGTACTGCTCAATGACATTGCATTTTCTCATATTTGTATTGTTGCATTATAAATCTTCATTGTTCAATGACATTGCATTTGCTCATGTTAGGACTGCTGCCTTCAAGAAATTTGCTGCTCAATGACATTGCATTTTCTCATATCTGTATTGTTGTATTATAACTCTTTTATTGCTTAATGACATTGCATTTTTCCCGTGTTTGTATTGTTGCATTATAAAGTTTTACTCCTCATTGATATTGCCTTCTTTGTGCATGTTTGAATGTCAAGACCTTTTTCTGTTGAGTTCTGGGGAAGAGGATGAATGTATGTTTTCATTGCATGCATATCTCACCTTGCCTTATTGCTAACTGGTGCACTGTTGAAATAATTTGTTTGTGGTTGTGCTATTGCCTTTTAAGCTAGATGTGTCACCTAGAATAAAATCTGTCATTCTTGCCACCTTGGTGTGTTGGGCCTATAGGGGTGTCACCAGAGTCAGGTAGGAATGAACCCATATCTACTTCAGCTACACCTGAGGGGGCACTACACATAATATCCAGATCATTTTATTTCTTTCATTCTTTATGTATTTTTTTATTTTATTTATCCTTGAACTTGAACATAGAATTCACTAACAAAACTATAACTAAAATGTGGTTATGTCCTCCTTTACCAGCAGAAAATATATGGATGCTAAGCAGATTTTAGAGGTTCAGTATTTTAGTATAGTCAAGATAGGAAAGATGATAAAATGTGTCTGATATACAGCATGCAGATTTGTTGATGATTCTAGCTCA
>NC_056741.1:1170249996-1170291819 GCF_019279795.1 Protopterus annectens | reverse complement strand
CCATGCTGCCAAATGGAGGGACTGAAGATGAGGATGTAGAATGTTTACCCCTTCCTGAATCAAAAGATCTGGCTTCAGAGGAAGATGTCAAGGAGGAAATTGGGAGAGACTGTGAAGCAGTGGATACCAATGCTGTCTAGGCCAGTCTGGAGCTATGAGAATAGTCCTTGGTCTTTCATCCCTGATCTTCAATAATACTTTGGGAAGAAGAGGAAGAGGAGGGAAGGCATAAACTGACAAAAGTGTTCAAGGGAAGGACAGAGCATCCAGTCTCCAGGCTTTGCTGTGATGTCTGGTGCAAAAAAGAGGCAGAAGGTGGTTGTCTGGGGAGGATAAAAGATCCACCTGAAGAGTGCCTCAACATTGAATGATGCTGTAAATGACTGCTGTGTTCGGTTGCCACTTGTGAGGATCCAGGGTCTATCTGCTCAACTGGTCTGCCAAAACACTGAGTCACCCTGGAAGAAACTGAGCTAGGAGATGCAGGCCCAAGGATGCTGCTATGGACCAGAGATTCATGATCTGTCTGCACAGGGGCTAAGAATGAGTCCCTCCCTGTTTATTGATGTACCACATGACTGTGGTGTTGTCTGTTCTGACAAACAGAGTCCCTGAAGAAAGACGATGCTTGAAAGCTAGTAAGGCCTGCTGAATTGCTATCAACTCCTTTAGGTTTATGTGCAGGTCCATCTGCTGGGTGTTCCAATATCCCTGTATGCATCTGCCATCCAGGTGAGCTCCCCAGGTGTAGTCTGATGTGTCTGTGGTAAGAACCTGAATGGCAGGGGGTGGGCAAAAAGGCATGCCTTTGTTTTGTAGACAGGCTGTCACCCACCATAGAAACTCTGTTTGCAGACATGGAAGCAGAGGAATTATCATATCCAGGTCCTGTGTGTGTTGACAACAAAGGTTCTTGAGGTACCATTGCAATTTCCTCATATGCAGTCTTGCATATGGAATCATGAGAATGCAAGAGGCCATGTATCCCAGAGCTTGCAGGTATTTCAAACTGGGGCAGGCTTGACAAATCCTTGAAGTAAACTGAAAGAGTTGCCTGCTTCTCCTGGTTGAGATATATCATCTGGGCGGCTGGCTGTGTTAAGACTTGCTCCCAGGAAAGTTATCTCCTTGGATGGCACCATTTTTGATTTTTCCTCATTGAGAGTGTAACCCAGGGAAGAGAGAAGAGTCTTTACAAATTCTAGATCCTTTAACAGTTGTTCCTGAGAATTTGCTTGAATTAGACAGTTGTCCAAGTATGGATAAATCTGAATTTTCTTCTGCCTGCAAAAAGTAATGACCGGAGCCACTTTGTGAAAACTCAGAGCAGTAGATAAGCCAAAGGGCAGCACAGAGAATTGATAATGTTCCTTGCCCACTCTGAAACGAAGGTAATGCCTGCAACCTTCCCTGATAGGGATGTGCAGATAACCTTCTTTGAGATCCAAAGTTACCAGCCAGGAATCCTTGTCTAACATTGGTAGCAACTGATGCAGAGTGAGCATTTTGAACCTTGGAATTACCAAGAAAGATTTCAGAATGGATAGATCTAGGATAGGATGCCAGGTGCCTTCTTTTTTTGGAACTAAGAAATGTCTGGAATAGAAACCCTGGCCTACTTGCTGAGCAGGAAGAGATTCTATTGCTCCCAGATGTAACAGAGACAAAATTTGCTTTTCTACTTCTGCCCTTTGGTTTGGAGGAGTGTCCAAGAATCCTTTGGGTATTGGAAAGGAGTGGGAAGAAAACCTGTGTCCTAGGGATACAGTTCTGAGTACCCATTTGTCGCCCATGATGGTGGCCCAGACATTTGCAAAAAAGGCCAACCTTCCCCCTAAAGGAGTCTCCGGGCAAGCAAGAACAGGCAGAAGTTGGACAGAGTCATTGAGAATGTTTGGATTGAGATGCAGGCTTAGAACTTCCAGCCTTGGTAGTGGAAGCATGCCAACACTTAGACCTTTGAAGGGTAGCCACCTGCCCCCTAGAAGATTTGTAACCTCTAGTCCTAGAACGGTTCTGTCTGCTGGTATCAGGAAACATCCAACTCTTAGAAGGGTAATTCCTGCTAAAGCAACGTGGTTGAACTTGCAAAAAGTCTTTAACTATTTGCATAGACTTGGCCTTATCCTCCATCTTTTTGAGCACTTCCTCTGCTTTGCTGCCAAAAAGACTGTCTTTATGTAAAGGTACATCTAAAAGCTTAGCCTTAAAAGGCTCTGGAAGGGGCTGTTCTCTGAGCCAAGCATGCCTCCTAATAACAGGTCCAGTAGCTGTAGCCCTGCAGGAGGCTTCCAGAATGTCAAAACCACAATGTAATGAATGTTTATTGACAAGACTGGCAGAATTCAACAAATCCTGCATATCCTTACTCTCTGCCAAAAGCAGCACACTTGCAGTCCTAGACTTAATAGCCTCCAAGGTGTGCTGCTGATACTTAAGCATATGAAAAAGGCAATTAGTAGACCTAATAGCAAGAGTGGCAGAGGTATAAACTTTTTTACCCCACCTCTCTAGGTTCGCAGATTCCCTGTTGGAAGGAACAGGATTTTTGGTAACAGTGGCCTTAACTCCTTTAGGCCCTTGAGAAATAACCTCTGGATCAGCTAACGGATTCCTGAAAAGAAACAAATGAGAATCAGGGACTTTATAGTACCTGCCAGGTTTCCTGGGAGCAGGAGGAACCAAATTTGGAGTCAAGGAATTTTCCAGAAAAACATCATCAACCACTTCCAGCACTGGAGGAATAGACAGAGACTTAAGCTGAGGCAAAAGACTTAAGCTGAGGCAAATCCAAAAACTCCCTGATCCTTTTCTTAGATTGGGGATAATCCTGACTTTCCCATTTAAAATGCTACCTGAGAATATTCAAAGTATCACCGAAAGAGAAATCCTCTGGCGGAGAAGCAGAAGGAATGGACTCCTCTGCATCTGAATCCTCAAAAGGAGAAAAAACCTGAGAAACTTCCTCTTCATCAGCAGAAATGCTAGAAGTATCAGAACCAGAATAAGACAAGGCCTCAGGAGAAACATCCTTACCCCTTTTAGAAGGAGGAGGCTGTGAACCCCTAGTAAGAATCAAAAGGTCATTAGCCATTTTAACCATTTGAGATTATGGGGAATGAGAGGAAACTGGAGCCTGCTTCTTCACATGCTTATGACTGGAAGATTTACCTGCAAGTCTGAAGAACTCAGGAGGCCTGGCAACCACCAAAGTCAGGACAGAGGTCGTCGGTATGAGCTTGCTGTCCGAATGAAGAACGGAGGCCTCAGACACCGGAGCCAGCTTAGTGGTGCCAGATAAAGCTAAAGAGGTGACAGGCAGAAGGTCAGAGGACAAAATGGAAGCTGGAGGCCTGGGGGACTCTGAAATTATCTCAACTGAGGCCTGCAGTTGAAAATCCGTGGGCTGCAGGGGCTGCAAAGGCACCTCACTGGCTACCACAGGACTGACGACCAATTTAACATCATCCGAAGACTTGACCCTCTGAAGCCTGTCACGGTCCTTATCCTTATGCTTTTTAGGGATATCCAAGCCTGAAGACCAGCATATGCCATACCGACAAACTTAGGTCAAACTCCAAAATGCTTAGCTAAAAGCTTAGCCCGATGACAAATAGTACGCAGATTAAAGGAAGCACAGAGATCACAATTAGGAACTTCATGGTCAAGACCTAAACAGATAATACAATAGGAATGAAAATCTCTATGGGGAATCTGCTTTCCATAGGTAAGACAATTATTAACCTTTTCTAACATTCGTTAAGGCAAGAAAAGAGGATCCCTCCCTAATGGGGTACTTAGCTGTAGCTGACTTGAACTTTTGTAGTCAGAAACCAAAAAGGTAAACTGCCAACTGGTACTCGTGCAAAAAATGCATCTGCTTCGGACTCCACGGCAAGGAAGACTGAGGAAGTGATGTTGGCTGCCTCCTTTTGTATCGGATGTCCTGACGCCCTTTACAACTGATGACTGCCGATGTCATATTTACTTACTTTTGGTATTCTGGCCGATCGAGGGCTACCGGGAGCTGGATAGCCCATTGGTTAGCACTGCAACAGTGAAACATGATGAACATCAAATAAAATATAAATTCAAATAAAACTTCTCTTACCAGTCAACTCCACAGTAAACCACAAACCAA
The DNA here is from genome assembly GCF_019279795.1 of Protopterus annectens. Lineage (NCBI taxonomy): Eukaryota > Metazoa > Chordata > Ceratodontiformes > Protopteridae > Protopterus > Protopterus annectens. Next base: position 1,170,287,678 of record NC_056741.1, on the reverse strand, counting down.
GGTAGGATTGTTTAGATATGCTGAGGATTTTCCTCTCTGCAGTCTGTGTGAATTTATAGCTAGCTGTCTAGGTCCCTTGGGGGTGGCTAGAGCTTGCATGTCTAAAACCTATCCTGTTTGAGCAATCAGCAGTGAAATTAAAGGTAAAGGAACAAAATATGAATCAAAGTCATTCTTGTTAACAAGCTAGGCCTTCCTACCTAGAAACAGTAAAAAACAGTGATAACAAATAAAATATAAATTCAAATAAAACTTGTCTTTCTAGTCAACCCCACAGTAAATCACAAACCAAGGTAGGATTATGTAGATATGCTCATGATTTTCTTCTTTGCAGTCTGTGTGAATTTATAGCTGTCTAGACCCCTTGGGGTGGCTAGAGCTTGCCTGTCTAAAACCTATCCCTGTCTAACAACCAACAGTGAAATTAAAGGTAAAACAACAAAATATGAATCAAAGTAAACCTTGTTAGCAAGCTAACCCTTCCCACCTACAAACAGTGAAAAAAGTGATTGACAGATATAAATTCAAATAAAACTTTTCTTACCAGTCAACTCCACAGTAAATCACAAACTACTGTAGGATTGTTTATATATGCTCAGGATTTTCCTCTATATAGTCTGTGTGAATTTATCACTGTCTAGGCCCCTTTGGGGTGGCTAGAGCCTGCCTGTCTGAAACTTATTTCTTTATAACAATGAACCAAGATTGTTTAGTAATCTAAAATTTTAATTTTGCTTAGTACAGCCTGGATATAATGGGAGAGTTTTTCCTGTAGTCAAAGTGATTTTGTTGTTAGCATTTTCAACAGTCTGTCTGGGGTTTCTGAGTGTAAAGAAGGGAGGCAAGTTATTGAAGGTTTGTTATTTTAGTGCAACTATATTTTGGTACTTTTTTGTGGAAGGTGACAAACTTTGGTGGATGATTATTTTTTTTTTACTTTGCTTACAGCAGGTGAAAGTTATAGGTGAGTACATAAAAGGGGAAGGAGGAATGATGATGTGGTTTGGTGTGTAGTTGTTGGACGATAGCTTTCTTAAAACTGTTTTCAGGGTTTTCACTCTCACACAGGTATAAAATATGTTGGTGTTATCACAGTATCTTTGCACGGGTTCTGTCACTCTTGTCACTTATCGGTGGTGACATTTAAAGACATTTATGTTACCCAGTAATTTAATTTCCAAAAAATATACATTTCCCACTATCACCCTCCACTTAGATTTCCTAATACTTTTATTTCTTCAGAAAGAGAAGCAGACTTGGAGAATGAAGACAAATGTCTTCAATACATTAGAGTACATAGCTTCCTAATCCATTGTCAGATCTGACCGGTAGTTATTAATGTACTAATACAATTAGTCTCTTCTAATCCCTAAATCATTGTTCCAGAGTATGTTTTCTTTATTACCCAACAGTCCTAATGGTACTGTAATGGTGGGAGATTAGAATTTACTGAATGCAAATTATGCTACAGTAATGGGACTGAATACTGCCAGATCCATAGAAAATACCCCCGAAAAATTATAGTCTAGGGGACCAATGTTGCTGTAGTTAGCATCAAGTATACTGACAACTGCAGTTATATTAGAGGGCTAGGTAACAGCACAACTTTGATTGCTTAAGGCAGCATATTTGTATGGTGATTGATACTCCTGCTTTGAATAGTTCTCTGGTATTACTTGCATTTGGCTGTCTTTTGTATAGAGTTTGGCATGCCAAAGAAATGCAGGTAAGTGGAGATAGCTTAAGGATTACCTTGAATATCCATTAAATGTATAATGTAATGTGTCTTTTTTATATAATTGAAGTAATGTTCCATAAATTCATTGGGGGTTATGGGATCATGTTTGTTACAAACGTGTGTTATAAGTATTACATCACCATGTTGTAGAGAAAGACAAAACACAAACCATCATCTTTTATTTTTGAGGTTTAATGATGCCTATGTAAAACTTTTTTTTTATTTTGATGACTAGATTGCCCATCTGGAATTGTGACCCAGTTTCAATATGGACCTGGAGGGAAAAGCTGCAGTGACTGTATTCAGTAGTATTTTAGACAATATGGGTTAAGAACACAAACAGCACATTTTTATTTATTTATTATTCTTCAGTAATCAGTTAGCTGAAATTGTCCAAGGACCTTTTTCAGTCAGAATCTGTAGGCATTTACTGCAGTACCAACACACTGATGTTAGACTTGCTATTATGGAATGTTAAGTTCAGAAGAATATAATTAGTAAAAAGAGGGGAAGCAACCAAATGATGAACGGAAGAAGACAAAATATTTATATGTACGTATGTAAGATAGTGAAATGATGTTGCATAGTTACATTGTTCCATTTTTACCATCCTGAAATATGTAAAGGTCTGAAAATGAATTCTAGATGGGAAACAGGAAATTAAGTGCGATGTAGCTATAGTTCACCCTGGAGGCAGCTGCACTTTTGCTATTTTATTAGATGGGTTAGTATTTTTTTTCTGGAATACAGAGTAGACTGATATAAAAATAGTAGTTAGTATGAAATTAAGAACGTAGAAGTTAATCTTATTGAGATACAATACAGAAGTAGCTGGATAACAGTACCGTCTAGTAAATACTTAGAAGTAGAGTTGTAGTTTGGTATTTATATAATCTAATATAATAATAGTTTAGCAATGTTTCCATATATAAGTAATCTATCAAGTGATGTACAATAAGGTAAAATAAAAATGGGTTTGACTAAGTTTTCAGTTCAGAAACATTTGTAATAAAACTGTTATAGGCAGGTACATACATGCACATAAATAAAATGTATACAGTTAGACAATTTTTTCTGTGGAGTTTATTCACCTAGTATGCTGAAATATGTAATTTAGGGTTAGTGTTTCAGTATTTTGTTTCATTTAGTGCGGGCATGTATCTATGTTTATGGAATAGCTGTGTAATTGTTTCTTGGAAGTTATGTTTTCAGTGCCTGTTTTATCAAAAGGCATTTTGCTTAAAATATGTTTCCAAATATTGCAATGCCATAAAAAATGCCAGAGAAGTTTGCATAAATAGGCTGTGTGCAGGTAACATGATGAGGCTTCATTACATGCATTCTAGACTGTGTAATTAGGATGGTGACCATGGGTAAGTGCTACTCACTTTATGCCTAATAGACAAGAATGTAAACTGTCATCATTTCTCAACAGGTGGTTACTGTTTTAAATCTGAGGGTTAGATTCTGGGATAACTAATATTCTTGTGGTACATTTGTTTAAGTTTAGCATGCAAGCTGACTGACAAGCATGTATGTGTTATAGATGCTTAGAATAGTTAATAGTGTATTGGGACTTAAGGTTGACATAGTACTTGGTTTTATAAAGAATGCTAGCTTAATAATACATCTTTTTGGCTGCATTTATTTGGTCTTCTAGACAGAAGTGTATCACCTAAGAAGGCACCTAAATAATGTTTGATTTTATTTGTATTAGGATCATGCCATTTGAATTTAGAGGAGAGTGTGACCCTATGGAGTGTAGTAGAAAACAGAAATGAGTTGCATTTATAAGCACTTAAAATGAAAGTCTTTAAGCTACTTAAACATATGGAACAAAGGTTTGCAGTTCTCTTTTAGCTACAAAAAGTATTTGCAGAGAATATTAATGCAACATCAGGAGCATTTTGAATCTGTAAAAGCCTCCAGTGTGATTTACTTAATTGGCAGACAAGCTGAATAATAATTAGCCCAGTATAGATCAGTGGGGACACATGGTCCCAGTGTAGTGCAAACTTCCTATTCAAATGGATACTTTTGAATTGTTTCATTGAGAGGTTAAAAGGAAATATTATTTAGGCTGCTTAAATAAGTCATGGATAACTTACTGTAACAAAGGCCGTTTACAGAGCCAAGAAAAGACCAGAGATCAGTCTTCTGCTGTTTAGTATAGTCTGTAATGTAACGGCTGTACTCCCTCAATGTAGATTATAGCCAATACCCCACTTTAAAATAGTCATTTTGATAGGGATCTTGGAATCTGAGACAGTTCCCTCTCCCTTGACCACCATGTAGTAACAAACGTCAGATCATTCTTCTATTTACCACAATTAAAGGCATACTACCAAGGACAAAGTAAGTAGTCATCAGTCTGCATGCAGCCCTAGTAAGACAAAATAATGAGTGTAACATCCCTGGGATGTACCTTTCTAGATGTATTAAGCAAACAGAAAGACCATACAAACTACTAACCATGAAGACTTGTTGGGCTAAAGACCCTGAGCTTGCAGAAAATGCACTATCTCTTTATTCAGTTTCTTGGAGGTTCTTGTGGGGATGATCTATGCCTTTCATTCTGCACATTAGAGATCCCATCCTCCTTAATCTCTAATATCGTTGCAAGTCAAATAGCTTCATTAATACTAAAGATAGGGAGTTAAGTTTCCACCAGCATATAAATAAAATGTTCTGGAGAGACAAATTTATGACCCAAAGTTTATCCCACATCTTGAACAATTTCACATAAAATTAACCTGCGTGACACTTGAAAATCCTTAAGATTAAACACCAAGGATTGGATAGCTACCCTTAAATTTACTGCTGAACTGACCTACTTTGTTCATCTTGATAAGGGGGGGGGGTACAGCTTGAAGGATGATTATTATCAAAGTGTATGTGGTCTTGTGACTCAATTGCTTGGCATTTTCTATGATCCTGTGAAGAGGTAAGCATCAGCAGAGCTGCATTAACAGAAAAGTTCTTTAAAAAGGCATGCTGTGAGCTGTTAAAGAGTGTAAATTATATGAGATGTAAACTTTTGATGCAATACTTTCCCCACAGATTTGGCTTATGTATTCCAAATGGCAATGAGTCTAAAGCCATTAACTTCTTCTGAGGTGGCTCCTTTGTGTATTTGCATTGCTTGTGCTATTTTCTATACCTTAGGGACTGTGACTTCTTTTATGCATGTGTTCATCAAATGAGAAAGTGGGTCACCAGGAAGCAGGCTACCATTCCATTGAACTGGGGGAGACCATCAGATCCTTCTGACCCAGAGAATCTCAATTTTTACAGGATGTTTCTCACTGTAGGTATGATGACTTCTTGGAATTGGAAATAATGCTGTAATTGTGAAATGGTAAAATCCTTGACTGATTTCAATATGAGTGGTTGGCATGGCTGGGATTGCTGTTTCAAAATCATTTGTAAGTAATTCTGTAGGTAAAGTATCAGCTGTGCTTAGGGAGATAAAGAGAGAGAGAGAGAGAGAGAGAGGATAAATTGAATTATTGCATTTCAGCAATTTATTTTATTCCAAAATTATTTTGCTAAAATAGTCGATGGGTTGGAACAGATAAATATGTCTTTTTAGTGTAACTGACTTTCTGCACTCATTGCTAAACCTCCTGTGAATTTCTAAGTTGCATAGCAAGCTATTTATTTATATATCTTGCACAGGCATTGTCTTGTTTTGCCATGTCTTTCTTTAGACTGCTGGTCATTCATGGTTTTGATACATTCTTAATTCTAAATGAGCTTGCAGTAGTAAAGATCAGTGTGACCGGTGGTGAGAATTTAGAGACAGATCAAAAGAAGGGACATTTCCATAGTCTCAAAAAAAAATCATTTTTGTTTCACTCCACACTTATTCTATGTTGGCAAGACCTCTGCTCATGTGATCTCATCCCATTATTATCATTTTTATTAGAATTAACTCAAATTACTGCATCTCAGGAAATGTGATGCAGTGACTTCACAAAATCAGAGGCATATACAATCATCAGCATTTTAAAGGTGGGTGTCATGAAATCATGTAATAGAGCCTGTGATGATATGAGGTAGTGCCATCTGTGACAAGGAGAGTAAGGCAATGCATGTGTAACATATGCCAGTATAGCCAGCTAGAGTTTTGTAAAGAATTTTATATCATTTGACTATCACACTGATTTGTACAGATGCTTGTGTTAAAAATGTATGTGTAAAGTTGTTTGTGTTAAAAATGCATCAACTGTGGGTTGTGCTGGTCAAAAAAAGAGATGTCCATGTATACCAGACAGTATTATTATAACTGATTAAATGTATATGTTTTAACAGAGAATTCTAGAAGGGAAGAGATTAATCTCAGTCCAGCTAATTTTGAAAAACAGGTTGAAAATTAAAATGGATTGGTTTAGGCCATATAAACTTTGTCTTTCTGGTCTGGTTGCAGCCAGAGACAAAATGTCTGGGAAAACTAGGGCTAGGAATCTTACTGTATTGTCCTTAGGGGTGAACAAATTACTACCTTGGAAGTGTGGAAGTTTTTGAAATTGTTTTATACTTTCAGATGCTGCAACAGATCATAGCAAAGCTCTGAATGTGAATTGTACCACAGTCAGGTGACCAGATGTGATGTCATTCTATAAACAACACTGAAATGATTTTTTAAATATTAGTGAAATATATGATGGAACTCTCACAGCAGCACTTTGTTCTTCAGAACCTGACAGAAAAGATCTCTCACCGATATGTTACACAACCTCACACCTCATCCTGCCTTGCTGTAATAAGCAACTCTGCACACCTAATCTTGGCTTGTTGTAGTGAGTAACTTAGGTAGCAGTAATTCTTTAGTCAGTCAGGAAAATATAGCGAGATTAGGTAAGTATTGTTTTTCTGCATCTGTGAGAATCTATCCAACTGTGTTATTTTTTATATCTTCTATGATTGAAACTCTGGTGATTATTGAAATTGGATAATCAGTATTCTCATGCTTTCTACTTTATTATTTATTTTTAAATATTTCTGTATCTTTCATTGTGGCTGGTCTTTTAGAGAATACTTTTAAATCTTAAGAGAACTTATGCCTATTTTAGTGACACTGCGGCCACTCCTGAAAGCCTTGTTGCTTTGGTCAAACTCTACCATTTGTATTAGTATTAATTTTACTCAGTATACTTGAGTACCCTTGTTAAGAGCCTTAGAGTATCTGACTGGTGGCAGCATAATTGCTTAATAGTGTAGCAGAGGGGGTACAACTGGTAAATCTGTGCCAGCCTTTCCAAGGAGTGTGTGTGTGTGTGTGTGTGTGTGTGTGTGTGTGTGTGTGTGTGTGTGTGTGTGTGTGTGTGTGTGTGTGTGTGTGTGTATATATGTGCGTGAGCTACTTGGAAGAGAGACACAGAGCTCTAAAATGGTCAGTGTAGAGTGTTGTTTGGGGCCTGGAGAGAGAAAGACTGTCCAGGCTCAGGTCTGGATTGTGCTCCCTGTAGTGTGGTGTAAAGGGAAATTGTGCTTGGTGCAGAGAGCTACATCTGAAACTACTGTGTGTATCCATTTTTGCTCCTAGTGGCAATCCTTCACTGGTGTCAGTGGTGAAAATTGAGGCTCCTTGATTACTGGCCAGGGGTAGAGACCTGCGACAGAGCCATCCCAAACTTTTAAATGGTTTAGTTATGTTAAGAGTTTATATCTTATTACAACTACAGTATACATTATAATATTCGAAGAGATGTAGAAAATGATTTGAGAATAAGAAAGGATAAATATGTAATAGCCAGTTGTGGCGGAACTCATGTGAACTAGTTAGATTGGACTTTAGAGAGGGCAGATGTAGGAAAGCTCATTGCTGATGGTACCAAAGTACAGCCCATATTGCTATTGTACAAATATGTACTCACCTGTAAAGTTTAATAATGTTCTTACAAAAAAAAAAAAAAAGAAAAAAAAATCATGTAATAGAGCCACATATGTATTTCTACTATCGAAATCTAACACTTCTCTGTTTGGGTAATATGAAGTCCCTGCATACCTTTCAACCTCTTAATGAAAGAGATTCTAGACAAAAGTCTAAAATAATGGGGACAAACATCCAAAGATAGGGATGCATTTCAAATACTGCTCTTACAAGCTTGGAAAGTTGCTAGAATTCGAGGATTTGCGTTAGCATGCGTTTACTGAAGGATATAAAGTCTGAAACTCAAATGTATGTTATTTGACGTTAATCCTCAGTGAATTGCCAAAAACTATGTATTATATGAGAATCAGACCAGAAATATGAGGCAAAAATATGGCCATTTTGCAAAAGTCTGGACAGTTGAGAGGTACAAGTCCCTGGTATACCATGATAGTAAATGAAATGGAGTCTCCTTCTAGGGGTACCAGTTTGTCTAGTCATTGCTACCATGTCATGACAAAGTGATGTCTGTAAATAATATGACCACATTTTGAGGAACTTACTAAAACTGTGATGCATCTACATACTTTTTATACCTCAGTGAATTGCTATGCTAAAATAGTAGCAATTTTAACTAATAAGAAGGAAGAAAAGACATCAACACAATCCTGATCTGTCTTATTTATCTTGACATTAGAGCCCGATTGAACCTCTTGTTTCTCTTCAAGTCCAATATCTCTTCCAGTACTAGAACCAGGGACCTAAATCTCCACCAATAGATAATTAAAACATAATGGAGGGACGGGTTCCTAACTTAGTGCCACCCAAAGCTCTAGAAAAAACTTCCCCTTCATTTTAAGCTCTGCAGCTATCTTCTTTTAAATATAGATTCGATGACCGGATGGGTATTTCCAAGTGTATTCTGGTACTGACTGATATGATCCACTAGGACAAATAAGGTGTGGCGAGAGGGAGGATACTGACAAGACGTGAATGGTCATGGGATTCAGTGGCCTTGGAATATCAATGACATCTGTTAAGTAGAAGAGATTAAAGTATAATTGAGTAAACAAATAAGGGCTTACAGATCTAATCAATGTACTGGCAAATAAATCAAAAATTAAAATACTTAGTATGGTTAAAAGAAAAAAGCATTGTGGTACACTTTTTTAATTCCTTAAATTATGATGGCTTCCTTATGTAGAGGTCAAACAGGGCAAGAAGTAGGTGAAATTACAGCTATACTGCTGCAAAACAGTAGTGCAGTGGTATAGGGTTGCGCCTGTTCCTCTCACCAAAGACCAGTTAACACATGGCATAATGTTATGTTTGCTTATAAAACACAAGTAATCACAAACATTTAAGAATTAATTAAACTTAAACTTATGTAGTTGTTCACAGCCAATGATGACCTGTTTTTTTGTAGACTTTAGACTGCTGTGTTTTGAGCTACCTGAAGACATGTCTCTACATAATAGTTATACCTGTTAACACTGATAAACAACTGCATAGTGCAAGGATAATGATGTAATTAACTAATTCACTCCAAGGGAGCAATGGGCTGCATAGTCTCAACTTCTAAGTTTACCTACCAGGCTTATACTCAGTGTTAACTATTTAGATGTCTCTTTGCACAAGGTAGATCATCGGTTTAAATCAACTGTTTTTAGAAAGCCTACATTTTCTAACACCTACATCAGCTTCAGTAGTGCACATCCATTTTTTCAGAAAAAAGGTATTGTTAAAGGACAATACGTGCATCAGTCGTATGACATCTGATGATGCAGACTATGAAGCTGAATGTATGGTCTTAGAACATATGTTTTTGGAGCATGGCTACCCTTCTGAACTTACAACCACCATTAAAGCTGAAGTCACAGAGGGTAGGAAAAATAAATACAGGCCTATTTTGGGTATGGGAATTGATTTTTCTAATTGACACTGATCTAAATTTTCCAATGATACTACCTAGAATAGAGCCTTTGTCACTGGATTCAGTGCCAGTACTTATCAAATCAAGAGTATTGTGCAAACAGAATGGGACAATTTTTTTAGAGTTTACAGATTTAACTAATTTAAAAGGCAAACCCATCAAAGTAGTATTTAAGAAGGGACATAATATCAAGAAAATTTTAGAATTTGCCAAAAATGAAAAGGTCTTTACCCATAGAAGGAAGGGTACTTACAAATGCAGGGCTTGCAACCAGTGCACTTATATTTCTAATAAATAATAGATAGTTGTTGCATCTAGACAAAAAACATTAACTGCCAAAACTTACAGTAATCGTAACTCCTAAGGCCTTGTTTATTTAGTTACTTGTTGTGTTTGTGACAGTTTCTATGTTGGGAAAATTGAAACGAAGAATATATGAACATATGAATGATGTCAACAAAGGAAACATTAACAATGCACTTTATAAATGTACTTTATTATGTTCTAATGCCAGTTTTTCCTTTTTTGTCATTGAAACTGTCCCTAAAGAATTGAGAGGGGGACCTTGGGAGCACAAGTTAGAATATAGGGAAACCTATTGGCAGATTGTTTTGGAATCTAGTAGACCCCCAGATCTAAATGATTATATTTCCTTGGTACCCCTACTTAAACTCAGATCAGCTAAATTATAAACATGAAGTTTTACCAAATTATAAACATGAAGTTTTACCTAGCTTTGTACTGAAATTATTTGTGTTGCCTTAAAGATTGGTTACATATATGTATATGCATATATATTTTTAGGGTACATTATGAACTTATTTATTACATATTTAGTGATTTTAAATACAGTCTGAATTATGTATTTTTAACATGGTACTTATATTTACAAATATATAATTAGATAATAAACTATTATTTAATATTAGTACACCATTAACAATATTTTTCTGGATGAATTCTGCATAATTTTTGTTAGTGTTTTTATATGAATACTATTCATTATTATGGTTTACATGTGTTTTATTATGTTTTTAAATGTTGTAGCTTTAAATGTTGGATTAATCAACCAGCTGAATTAATTAATGGGTGTATATAAATCAGTGGAAACTGTTATGTCACTGTTTGATCTGAAGAAGTCTGAGGGAAACTTAGATGAAAACATGTTGATTTTCTGTTTGTGGCGTTAATAAACTGAATCTGTTTACATCTCCAGTAACTTTGTGTGGTATCTCATTGTTGGTCCAAACCTTTGATTTTATAGTTTTTTACTCTGGACTGCTCCTTTTTGTGGTTCTTTGTGGTTACATGGAGTCTGCCAAAGAGTATTCCACACCTACCAACCAACCGGAAGCTCAGAGGGGACCCAAGGTTGGCGAATTCTGTAAGATTGCTGGACAATTACCCAGCTCACTGAGCTTCTTACTCCCCTTAGTCAAGGGCTTGTGTCTATTTTTAACAATGCTAGCTTGCCTGGTAATCAGGAAGCTTTGCCTGGCCATGGGTGCCGTACTCATCACTACGCTACAAGAACTTCTTCCGGCACGAATGCGCAAGCATAGGGACCCAACATCCAGACAGTTAATCAAACCCCAAGACTTTTAGCTACACAGGTCAATTCTGATCTGTCTACAGATGTGGTGACCGGATTACATTTGGCCTCCTGCAACATGACTAAATTCAATCAGTGGTTACAGGATAAACCACTTTTTTGTAAGCCTACATCCACTGCAGTTAACAATGGCTCAATGGACACATAGAGACTCGATTAATAAACTACACACTGCTGTTTCCAGGTACAAATCATATAGCATTAATAACGCTTATCTAAATGAATGTATTAAGCTGCATATTGTGCCCAAGGGCCTTAGAGTGTACAAATATCCAAGAATGTCATTAATGGAAGTGAATGTCACCAAGAACTGCTACAAATTTTCGACAATTGTGGTTTGGACATTTTAAAAGCCATTGTAAACAATAACAATCAAGAAATTGAACTTTTACAGAAACAAATAGACATTTATAATTCTCGTGTAACTAACGATTTACTTTTTGGTGTTGAAGCTGAGAAGAGTAGATATTTTGATTTGAAAGCCCATATTGACAGAAAATGTGATGAATTACTGAACAGAAAGTATAAAAAGTTAGATAGGGATACCAGGGAATACAAGGAAGGCAAGCAGTACCCCTTGCCTAAACTTAATAATCGTTCTTTTGATTCTGAGCATGTTTTGCATCAGCATTCTAATTTTGATAATAACCACTTTCAGGCTGTAATTATCCCTGATTCTCCTAGTAACAATGTTACCAATGCCTATGAAGATGTTGGCCCACAGAGATCTGAAAGACTCTAACAAAAATAATACAAACAACCATTTTTACAGGGGGAGAAACTACCAAGGGGGGAGGGTACAGAGGGAACTACCATCGGAATTACCCATAATGAATGGAATTGTACAACATGAACACCTCTATGTGGTTAGTAGAGCAGGGTTTCATATTTTCAACTACAGCAGTCTTGAGATCACTGATGATTTTTTAAATTTATTTATTAAAGGTTTCAAGTTTGTGCCTACTACTAAAAGTAATCTTCCTCAAGTTATTATGGATTTAAAATGTTTATAAGAAGGCTTAATTTGCAAAACGTGTTTGGTGACACTATTTCTACACCAGGATTGATTCCCCTCAAAAAAACTAGTATTTTCAATCCCCCCATCCATTCCCAACTTAAGAATTTGGAAAATGTTATTGAAGCTGAGATTCGAAAAAAGTCAAAATGTTTTAGAACCACCACCAATCTGGAAGCTGGGGACAAACAGTTATTAGACACTTTATGTGCCAATTCTAATATTCGGGTTATGGAACCTGATAAGGGAGGGGGGAATGTAATTATGGATAAAATCATATATGAAGGGAAAATGCATTCCATTTTACATGATGACTCTAGATATACTAAAGTTTCAATCAATGAAATCAATATCTGTTATAAGAAGATTGATCTGGCACTTAAGGACCTCTTTGATCAGGGGGTCATTGATTATGATACTTATCAGTATTTAGACCATCCCAACCCCTGGGTATCTTCCATTTTTGGGATATCCAAGGTTCACAAAAGTGTGGAAGACCCCACCACTTAGACCCATTGTGGCTTCAGAGGGGTTGAAGAGTTCCCCCATAACTAAATATTTGGATTGGAAGCTTAAATCATTATGGGGTGGAGAATTGCATCGTCTCAAAAATTCATGGGAATTCTTCAGCAAAGTCAAACCTGAATATTTTTCACCAGATATTATATTCACTACAATAGATGTGGTAGATTTATTTTTCTGCCATTCCATATCATATAGGTATTACTTGGCTAGAGGAAGCCTTAAGGATGAAACATGGTGTTACAGAAATAGACATTTTTTTATGTTCAGAACTGGCAGAACACGTGCTAAAAAATAATTTTCTGTTTTTTGAGGGTGAGTTCTATCACCAAGAGTCTGGAGTTGCCATGGGGGCCAGTTGTGCCCCTACCTTTGCAGATACCATAGTATCAATATGGGAATACAAATTTATTCACAATTGTCCCTACACTAGATATTGCAATTTATATACAAGATTCCCTGACAATATTTGTATTTTTTGGTTGGGGGGACCAGAACTTTTAGATGAATTTATTCAATACCTCAACCAAACTACTGACTTTTTTAAGTTTACCTACCAGGCTTGTACTAAAGTGTTAACTATTTAGATGTCTCTTTGCACAAGGTAGATCATTGGTTTAAATCAACTATTTTTAGAAAGCCTACATTTTCTAACACCTACATCAGCTTCAGTAGTGCACATCCATTTTTTCAGAAAAAAGGTATTGTTAAAGGACAATACATGCACATCAGTCGTATGACATCTGATGATGCAGACCATGAAGCTGAATGTATGGTCTTAGAACGTATGTTTTTGGAGTGTGGCTACCCTTGTGAATTTATAACCACCATTAAATCTGAAGTCACAGAGGGTAGGAAAAATAAATACAGGCCTATTTTTGGTATGGGAATTGATTTTTCTAATCAACACTGATCTAAATGTTCCAATGATACTACCTAGAATAGAGCCTTTGTCACCTGATTCAGTGCCAGTGCTTATCAAATCAAGAGTATTGTGCAAAGAGAATGGGACAATTTTTTAGAGTTTACAGATTTACTTAATTTAAAAGGCAAACCTATCAAAGTAGTATTTAAGAAGGGACATAATATCAAGAATATTTTAGAAATTGCCAAAAAGGAAAATGTCTTTACCCATTGAAGGAAGGGTACACTTACAAGTGCAGGGATTGCAACCAATGCACTTACATTTCTAATAAAGAGTAGATATTTGTCGCATCTAGACAAAAAAACATTAACTGCCAAAACTTACAGTAATTGTAACTCCCAAGGCCTTGTTTATTTAGTTACTTGTGTTTGCGACAGTTTCTATGTTGGGAAAACTGAAAGACAACTGAAACAAAGAATATATGAACATATGAATGATGTCAACAAAGGGAACATTAACATGCATTTTATAAATATACTTTATGTTCTTTTTTTTAAAACTTTATTTTTATTAGTTTTCATAAATCATGAACTTCTTACATCATGCAGATAATTATACATAAACATAATACTAAATATTAAAACTATATACACAAAATGCTCATAACATTATACTACTCTGTTTGAAATCATTACATTTTATCTAATAACTTTTTTAGTTTCATCCAAGATAACTTCCTATGTGTCATTCTTGTCGTTCTAGAAGCAAGAGTTGAAAGTTCTCTATTGCATACTGTTTTAACCAATAATGTAAATTCAGCAAAAGATACAATTGTTTTGGTTTTCCAGTTTGAAGTGATAACTTTTCTTGCTATTGCCAAAAGAGACCAGAGAAGATGCACTTGTGACTTTGGTATACAATCTGGCATTGGAGCATTAAACCACAAAAGTGTATCTGTTATTATACACTTGTCAGTCCACAAAGCCTTCATAAAATCTCTAAATTTCTGCCAAAATGAGACAATCCCTCTGCATTCAAGGAACATGTGTACCCAATCAGCACATAGACTCTCATCACATCTCCAACAATTATGACTAGTTTTATTTGACATTATAGCAATTCTCTGTGGAGTAAAGAAACTCCTGTGTAAAAACTTCCATGTAAATATTTTCCAATATGGAGATGATGTTGTATGATTGATTGACCTGAGTGTTAATAATTTATCATTTTCAGAAAAATTAAATCTCTTCATACTTTCTATATAACTTCATAAAGAGTCTTCAGGCTGTTTTAAGTCAGCTCTTAATGTCTTGCAAATCTTAAAGAGAACTCCATGTTAAATTGTGATGTATTTAATTCACATAAAAGAAAGATTATTTTAGGCTGTAATAAAATATTAGTCACTTGACTCATTTTAAATTCCTTTATTAGATGTTCCCTGAAAATTTGAATATTTAACCAATTATCTTGATTTGTGTTATACCTTGCTAAAAGGCTTGTAGTGTCATGAATATTATTTGTACTTAGCAACTGATGCCAGCAATTTAGTACATTGCCTTACATTTCCATTATTTTATTCATATTAAAAGAGTCTAGACAATTCTTCGTGTGTGCTATTGGGAACATTAATATAGAAAAATGTCTTGTTATGCAGTTTCTGTTTATAATTTTCCTAAAATTGTTTAGTATATAGCTAACACAATGTGGTAACTTCTCATGTTTATTTTCTTTATATACTGAGTCCTTTACTACTAAAAAAATGTTATTTTCAGTAAAAGTGTCATTGTTTATTGCTTCATCAGCATTAGATAGTAGAATATTCATGCGTAAATTTTTCCAGCTTGAAGTATACTTGTTACTTACCCACTTGCTTATGATATGAATTATAACTGATTCAGCATAGAGTTCTAAGTTTGGAAATGCAATTCCACCTTTCTCCCAATCTCTATTGTGCCAATTATACTTTATTCTTGGTTTTTGTTGGAACCATAAACACTTAATTAGAAGTTAATTGAGCTCTTTTATTATTTTTTTTGGAGGGCTAATAATTATGGTTTGAATAAGGAACAACATTTTTGGAAGAATACACATTTTTATTAATGTTAACTTTTCTTCAAAAGTAAAGAACATTTTATTCCATTTGTTTATATATTCTTTGATTATACCTAACAAATTTCTATAATTGACTTGTATAATTTCTTTCCAATTAAGTTTTATATATTTACCTAGATATTTAAGAGTGTCATTCCCCCAACTAAAATTACTGTGTTTTCTCCATTCAGAACTTACTTTTTTATTTACTAATAATGTTTTAGATTTATTGCTGTTGAATTTTAAACCTAAAAGTTTCTCAAAATGTCCTATAGCTGCTTTAATATGTCTTATTGAAGAATCTAAATTTCCTATGGTTAATATTATATCATCAGCAAATAATTGTATTTTAGAAGCATAATTTGAATTAACAATAAAGCTATTTATGTTATTATTATTTCTTATGTAATTTGCAAACGGTTCTACTGACAATGCAAATAACAAAGGTGACAGAGGACAACCTTGCTTAGTTCCTTTTAGTATTTCAATTTTGTTAGATAAAAAGGCCCCAATTTTAATATACAACAAAGAGTTTTTTATATAAGCTATTTATTAGTTCTATGAAATCTGCTGAGAAATTGAATGTTTCCAAGATTTTAAATAGGTATGGCCAAGATAAAGAATCAAATGCCTTCTCTATGTCTAAACTAATAATTGATAGTTCTTTTTTCTTTTTATTTGCAACATCTATTAAGGTTAAAAGTCTGATGACATTGTCCTAAACTTTCTTATTCAAAATAAAACCTGTTTGGTCATCTGATATTATTTTGGGGATGAACTGATTCAATCTTTTAGTAAGTACGGAGGTAAAAATTTTATAATCTACATTTAGCAGAGATATAGGTCGATATGATGGTACTAATTTAGGGTCTTTATCTTGCTTTAGAATGGGAGATATAGCATACTTCCATGAAGGAAAGATATTTTTATTTTTCCTAAATTCTTCAAAAGCTGCCTCTAAAGTCTTTAAGGTGTCCTCTAGAAACAACTTACATATTTCTCCTATAATCCCATCTAATCCAGGTACTTTATGGTTTTTAAGATTACAAATGCATTCTTTAATTTCTTTTAATGTTATTGGTTTGAGCAAATTAGCATTTTGTTCCTTTGTTACTTTTTTGTTGTTATTTTCATTCAAAAAATTACACTTAACCATATTGTCTGCAGAGTCACTATTTGTATTATTTATGTTCTCATAATACACTCTGAAGACCTCCAGAATTTCTTTGTGTTCCGTTACATGTCTTGTTTTAACTCCTGTATTATCAGTAATTTCTTCTATATGACTTAGTCTAGCTACATTTTTTGCTTTGACTGCCAACCTATGTACATTTTTGGGGTTCACTGAATAAGATTGGATTTTGAAATTTTTCCACATTTATTGCCACTTTATGATTTACAATTAATCTGCATATCTAGTATTTAATGTTTTAAGTTCAGAATTAGTTTTTGTGTCCTTAGTGCTTAAACTTTTCCTTATTCCATCTTTTTTTAATTGTATTTGTATTAATTCATTTTCCCATTGTTTTCTCTTGTTTAGATACCAATTTTTGATCTTACCATATAAATAAGATTTTAGTGAATCCCAAAGTATAACCTTTGAAATTTCATCATTATCATTGATGTCTAAAAAATATTTTATTTCACCAAGAAGCCACTCTTTAAATCCATTAAGTGTAGTAATGTAGACAGGTAATCTTTGCCACGTTATTAAGTCTTTAGATATGATATTAACCTTAAAAAATAAGGCATTATGATCTGATAATGGGTATGAACTAATTAACACTTCTTGGACCTTAGAAAATATATTGTTAGTAACTAGCACTTTATCAATTGTTGTTTGTGTACCATATCTATATGAATAATGGGTGTATTCTAATGAGTGTATTTCTTTTAAATCATATATATCCCTAAGACATAATGCATTAATAAAATTCTTTAACTTTTTAGCTGCAGGGGAAATTCTAAATTTATCATTTTTAGTAGTATCTTTTCCAGTGAGAAGGCAATTGAAATCTCCTGCATGTATTATTTCTCCTTTGGATTTGGAAATTATTAACTCTAAATGATCCCTTGCTGTAACCGCTCCAAAACCAGGTACCCAGTAAGAATTTACAAGAGTTGCATATCTTTTATCTCCAGAACTGCCAAGTAAAACATGCCATTCTTGTCTGAGTAAGTATCAATGACTTTAGGCATTGGTAATGTTTTTCTCCATAGTATCATTGTGCCTCTTCTCTTGCTTTGATAGTGGGATTCTACAAGGACCATATAACCATTAAAAGATAATTTATCTATATCCCTGCCAACAATATGTGTTTCCTGTAAAAAACCTATATCTACTTTATTCAATTTCAAATGTCTAACTATACTTCCTCTTTTGATAGGATTATTAAGGCCATTTACATTTAAAGACATACATTTATAAGAGAACATTTAGAATGATACAAATATATCTATTGACTTTAGTTTTGAGCAGGTAAATAGAAATGAATAAGAAAATCATAACATATATAACTATATACAAAACTAAACATGGAAACCTAATTTCCTGGCTTGATGAAAGCATCATCTTAGCTGCCACCACTAACAGTCCTACAAACAGTCAACCTTTATATTGCTGCTTCTGCCCTCTAATAATTAGGTATACAGTTAAACTTATTCAATATTATATAGCATTATGTTTAGTTATTAAAGCGCAAAACATCTCAAGACATATGATAGAATATTAAGTATTTTACAAATTACAAATAAAATAGTCATGCATTAAATATTCATGTTTGACAAACATCTCTCTGTTAGAGTAACAGGATTATGCTCTCATAAACCAGCATATGTAAGCTTGACTTCAAAAGCAACATAAGAGATCAGAATCTTTCATTAAGATGAAAAAATATATTATTTTCCTAATACAGATTAAACTATGAATAAAGAGTATACATCCAGTTTAAGTATATGATTTGAAATGATACTATGTATTAAATATATATTTATATATTTAAGGCATAGAAACCCTCTCCATTCTTCTTCTATCACCCAGTCTCCTCTCAACTATTTCTTCTATACATTTTGTTTATGGGCTATATATGTATGATCTAAGCAAAGTATGACCAATATTTTGAAATCTGTATTTTTAAACTATTATGAGCATTTTTAAGTTTATTTAATGCAGTAAACGTACTTTATTCAAACACCTTTCTCCTTCTCATTCATCCCCTTTTGTTCCAATAATTAACCATTTATACAACTTTCTAATATTGCTATTTCAGAAGTGTCAGGAAATAAAACAATACCGCCAGATAAAGCACTCTTATTAAAGTCCAAATAACTGAATAAAAAATAATAATAAAGAGTGCACCATGTAAAGCCAAGCTAAACGAAACTCCAAGACTCTTCAGATAAAAACGATAATCCACATTTATTGGAAGACAGACATCAAAAACTGCAGTATTATAAGCGCTTTCACGTTGCTTCTCAACGCTTCATCAGATATAAATGCAATAAAAAAAACCCCACCCTTTATACAAAAGACATAATGACATCACAACATTCATTAAAACAGTTGAACAATTAAAGCAGTATGACTTGATGAAATAATCATTATTAGTGCTTTAGAGACCTAGACATTAAGAAAGGCTTAATAGATAGCCTTTCATTAAGCCCAAATCTATGGGCTTGTAGTTTCATTATCCACTTGCTCTCCCTTTCCTCTATTCTATTTTTTGAATCGCCCAAACTTTTCCCTATGTTGACAAGTTCCAAAACTTGAAAACTAAAACTGTGTGTGCCTCCTAGTTCTACTATATGTTTTGCGAGAGCATTGGTAATATTACTTTTATTAATAGCATAAACATGCTCTCTTACGCGCTCTCGTAGCGACCTAGTTGTCATACCCACATAGAACTTCATGCAGACTTTGCACGTTGCTACATATACTAAATTCATATGAAGTTTTTGATGTCTGTCTTCCAATAAATGTGGATTATCGTTTTTATCTGAAGAGTCTTGGAGTTTCGTTTAGCTTGGCTTTACATGGTGCACTCTTTATTATTATTTTTTATTCAGTTATTTCAGAAGTGTATTCATTCAAGTCCTCATTGTTGTCAATATCACTGCTATTAGCAAGAGAACAAATCAACATTGCTTATATTAGTTATTAATTATATGATGACATCTTTAATATAATGATTAGATAGAACTAGTGTTTGCTGTTTTAACTGGATATGTGTTATTCCCAAAACAGCTTTTTGTTTTTGTTTATTCAACACTTATGTACTTGCTTAAAATCCATTATTAGTACTATGTGAGCTATGCAATCAACTTACTTTACCGCATCCTCCTATATTTTAAGAATGTCTGAATGGGAAGTACCCTTGAAAATAATAAGCAATTTCCTATTATCCAAATAACATTCCTAATGCATCAGCGCTCGCATGAAAAGAGATATGTTTAAACAAGGATTCTTGGGGATGAGATATATAACACATATGTGAAGGAACTCTCAAGTATGGTTCTCCAAAAGTGACTTAAGGAGAAATATCAATAATGTTCTCTTTACAGTTTCTTTTTTATTTAAAACATTTAGATGTTTATATATCAGATAACTGTATTTACCTCAGCTTATTAACATGCGACAATATTACACCTTCCCTTTTTTAAAAAAAAACTATCTGTAATTTATAAAGAAATGCTCTATTTCAATGTTTTCCAACTTTCCTTTCAGCCAGTTGTATTTACCTTACATTAAATATCTAGTGAAGCTGCATTATAGCTAAAGTGTCTGTGTTATGTATAGAGAAATGTTAATTTTCTCTTCATGTGTAATTTGCTCTTAGTTTGTAAGTTATTTTATTTCTACATACAATTAACCAGAGTTCACCTTATAACTAAACATGTATCTCACATTGTCAATAAGTTTAGAAAACAAAACAATTCAAAACAATGCTAGAAAGCAATGAGTGATAGTTGTGCCTAGAATACTGAATTAAACTGCAACTACAACAGTTTCCAGCATATATGTTATTAAATCTAGTCTCCGGCATCAAGAAGAACTAGTAAACATTCACGTTGTTAGGAAATTATAAACTTACAGTCAAAGAACTACTTTGAAGAGTATTTTAAATGTCTCAACTGCAAAACTTCCTTGCTGCGTCCTTATCGCCTGTCACATTTGTTTCTTATGTGCGACCGGGGCTCAGAGAACAATTACATCATCACTAGAAGTTTTTACAAAGAGCACCAGTCTAAAAACCATGGATCAATGAATAGCTCGTTATTTAGTTCTCTTGAAGCTTTGTATTCAAAAATGAACTGCATACATGAGGTAGGTATAACATTTTTCAGTTATTTTTGGCTTTCCTAGCTTTCGTGCACTCATGAGTTGCAAAAAAGCATGTAAAATAGAAAAAACAGGTTAAACAGGGTTGCACTATGCAGCTATTAATCTTTTTTTTTTAAAACCACAGACTGCACTTCTCTAGAAAGCGCTCTCTGTCCCCAAAACATCCATCATAATTACTTTAACACATACAAAGAAAATTTAATCAATCTAAAGCCCACAAAGCTTCCTGGCAGACTGTATAGGTGTCCACAATCCCTGTTCCAGCATTTAAAACTACTGTGACTCTATTTAATGCATTAAGGTTACAGAACAAAGACACATAAACTATTTCTAAACGAAAGCTTAATATTATTCTTACGGCACTCAGCACACCACTAATTTAAAATAGACATTAAATCACGATTGTGTAAGATTATGACAAGATCTTATGTGCTTATAAGCCATTTGTTTTTATTTGTATTATAATCTATATAGGGAATAAAAACCTCATAGCAGAGGAAGGAGAAACGGTAGAAAGTAATTACCTATATAATAATAAGAGTTATTACTATAAAAAGAGGAAGAAGAATTACTTATATATAGTTGTAATTATTTATTTTAAAATCTTACCTCATATTTGCACTATTTGTCCTATTCCAAGGGAGAATAACCTCTAGAAATTAGAAATTTATGCTTTACTTCCCTTTAAGTTTTTTTGTGGACTTATCATTTGCTGTTATTTTGCCATTAGCAGCTTGCCTCTTTAGGCTTGGAGTAGAAAGTTCCATATCTTCAATTGTGTCTAGTAAGTTATGTTTTTTGACAAATTCTGTTGCTTCTTCAATATTATTAAAGATTTTCTGACCATCTGGAAGTGTGACTTTTAATCTAGCAAGGAAGAGTATTTGAGCTTTTATTTCAGCTTTCTTAAGATCTTTAATGAGGGGAATACAAGCTTTCCTTTTTGCTATTGTCACAGATGTATAATCATTATCAAATCTAATGACTCTTCCATTTTCTTGAATGGGGCTCTTTGTCCAGGTAATTTTTAACACCAGATCTTTATCCTGTGTTGACAAAAACTTAACTATGATGGACCTTGCTGAAGTTGGATTTTTTGATACAGAAGGATTTGATAAAGACCTATGAGCCCTTTCAATTCCGTAAGAAAGTGACTTTGGGAGGTTTAGCACTTTAGGCAACCAATTATTCAGGAAAATAATCATATTACTTCCCTCTGTCTTTTCAGGAACTCCATAAATTCTAATGTTGCTCCTCCTTGACCTTGACTCCAAATCTTCCACTTTCTCAGTTAATAAGTTGTTTTGCTTCAATAAGAAATGTATTTGACTATCATTCTCTATCTGTCTTCCATCTATGTCATTTAGAGTTACTTCTATGTTGGTTATTTGATCTGAGTGCTTTGAAATAATTTCCTTTAAATCTTGAATTTGCTTTTTACTCTCTTTTTTCATATTTTCCATAATGTTTTCTAGATTGTCCAGTTTAGTAGAAAGGTCCTGTATACTTGTAATTATGGCCTGCAGTTCTTTTTTCATAGAGCTGTCTTGAGCTGATGACTTTGAATGACTCATATTTCAAGTATCTGTATACAGCTGCTAATATTCTGACAGGAATTTTGTGAGAAAAATCACTGAAAATTGTTAGTTAATCCACAGCAATGAAAATAATATTTTGTAGGTAGTTTTCCCCGATGTATTTAAAAAAATTCCAAATAAATCCTTTCAGAAATAAAACTTATAGATAGAGCAACAAAAAACTGCTGCACTCACTCTGACATCTTGGCCATGCCCCCCCCCCATATATATTTTATGTTCTAATGCCATTTTTTTTTTCTTTTTTGTCATTGAAACTGTTCCTAAAGAATTGAGAGGGGGGCCTTGGGAGCACAAGTTAGAATATAGGGAAACCTATTGGCAGATAGTTTTGGAATCTAATAGACCCCCAGATCTAAATGATTATATTTCCTTGGTACCTCTACTTAAACTCAGATCAGCTAAATTATAAACATGAAGTTTTACCTAGCTTTGTACTGAAATTATTTGTGTTGTCTTAAAGATTGGTTACATGTATGTATATATATATATATATATATATATATATATATATATATATATATATATACATACATATTTAGTGATTTTAAATACAGTCAGTCTGAATTATGTATTTTTTAACATGGTACTTAGTTTATTATCTATTTATATATTTGTAAATATATTCTTTAATATTAGTACACCATTAACCCTCCATAGACAACCCAAGGATAAAAAAACTAAAGGTAATGCTACTCAATGCCAGAAGTCTAAACCTCAAGATGCACGCACTCGAGGCTCTCCTCAGTATGGAGAAAATCGATGTCTGTGCAGTAACAGAAACCTGGTTCAAGGCTCTTGAGAGCACCCCAGCACTACCAGGTTATAACTCATACCATGCGTTTCGGCCCCAAAACTTAGACCGAAGAGCAAAAGGAGGTGGAGTATCTATATTCATCAAAGATACCTACACCTCCAGATTAGTGGCACTGCATGAAGCATCGGAAACCATCCATGTGCAACTAACAGTGGGCAAAACTGCCTTCCAGTTTGTAGCCTGCTACAGAACACCATCCCTATTACAGGAACCCCACTTGGCATTCCTGAGAACACTGGGGAATATGAAGGTCTCTCCAAACACTATGTTATTGGGTGACTTCAACTACCCAAACATTGACTGGGAAAACTACTCAAGCCCAAACACACTTGCCCAACGGTTCCTTGAATTTATAAACTCTAACGCAATGGAACAACTGGTCACCACTCCCACAAGAGGGAACAACATATTGGACCTGGTCATCACCAACATGGGGGCTCTATGTTCCACACCAGAGGTAAACCCCTCATTGGTAAGATCAGACCATAAACAAATTTCCTGGACATCCATATCCATCCCCACCCCAGCCAAGGAAATCACTGTAAAGAATTTCTCAAAAGCCAACTTTGCACTTCTCAAGACTAAGGTGGAATCCTTCAAAGCCCCTGGGCCAGAGGATAATGCAGCCCAATCCGCAGAATCCTTTACAAATGCATTCTATGAGCACCTGCAGGAATGCATGGATCGTGCTATCCCAAATAAAATCAAACCTCACTCCACCAAAAACAGGAGACCGGTCTGGTGGACCCCGGCCATAAATAAGCTATACAACAGAAGGAGGAAGCTACTACATGACAGAGCAAAATCCCAAAAAGGGAAGGCATCTCTGATCAGTATTAGCAAGAAACTTCGATCCCTCATAAAATCATCAAAGGCCAGTTTCGAAAGAAAAATTGCCCTAGACACTAAAGATAATCACAAGGCCTTCTTTATTTATGTCAGGAACATGGGCGGAAACTCCCAGATATGCTCTGAATTGTTGCATAACGGTACAAAATATACTGAACCTACAGACATAGCCAACATCCTGGCAGACAGATTCAGCACAACCCCCCCCCTTCCCCCCCAAAGGAGCAAATGCCTATCCCAACTGAATGTAACCTCCCTGACATCACAGATGCAAAGGTGAAAGCTGCCCTCTCCAAAGCAAAAAACACAGCATCTATGGGACCAGACGGTGTCCCAGGCTGTGTCTTACACGAGCTTCAAAAAGAACTGAACCTTTACATTAAGTCACTGTTCAAACTTCGCCTTACTACAGGATATGTACCCAAAGAATGGCGTACAGCTACAGTGGTCCCACTCCACAAAGGTGGTGCCACAACGGACCCCGGAAACTATCGCCCCATAAGCCTGACTAGTCTGGTCTGTAAAGCTATGGAGCGTATTATCGTGGAACTCATAAACAAAGACATTGGGAGCCTCCAGACACTGGACCCTACCCAATTTGGCTTTGTTAAGGGCAGATCTTGCTTCTTAAACCTAGTTGATTTTTTTGAAACAGTTACCAAAGCCATAGATGAGGGCAAAGTAGTCCACACAGCCTACCTGGACCTCGCAAAAGCCTTCGACACAATACCCCACTCGGGTATCATAAATAAGCTTACCAGCTTAAATATCAACCCCTATATCACAAGATGGGTTGCAAACTGGCTCAGAGATAGAACCCACATGGTCAGAAACACAGGTGCCATGTCCAAATCCAAACCAGTTACAACTGGCGTCCCACAGGGCTCAGTTCTGGGACCTCTCTTGTTCGGTATATACTTCTCTGAGGTTCAGGCTAACACAGGGGGATTATGGCTGACAAAGTTCGCAGATGACTGCAAACTGGGGGCCATAATCGAATCTCCAGCTGACACAAGCATCCTCCAAAAGGGTCTCACAGAGATGGATGCTTGGTGCCAGAGCCACGCCCTCAAGCTAAATGCTAAAAAGTGCATAGTCATCCCCTTTGGGAAAAACAAGGTGCCCACAAATTACCACACAGGTGGTAATCCATTAAGTATGGAAGAAGTAATTATAGAGATTTGGGGACCGACATAGATAGTAATCTCTCCTTTGATAATCACGTTGCCAAAGTGGTTAGAAAGACCTTCTATATAGACCATCTTATCAAGAAAGTGTTCACATCTAGATCAAGAGAGGTCATTGTGCCCCTCTACTCGTCACTCATCAGGCCCATAATTGAATACAATGCCCCTTTTGGGATGTACCTTACCCGACACCTGCAGCAACTAGAGAGACCCCAAAAGTACCTCACCAAGAGGATCATGGGCTACAAACAGATCTCCTATGCAGCTCAACTAAAGAAACTCCAGCTCTACTCAGTTGCTTACTGCCTACTCAGAGGCGATCTGTGCCTGACGTACAAAGCCATGCCAAACCCAGAATTAATGGACATGCTCCACCTCAAAAAATCCAAGTCCCTTAGAGCTACACGCTCCAGGGACCTAAACCTCAACACAAAAATAAATAGGACATGCTGGAGGGACAGATTCATTTCCCAGAGGCTCCCCTCACTCTGGAATAGAATCTCAATTCATGTTAGACATAGCCCCTCGCTGACCCTCTTCAAGTGAAATTTGGACGCGTGGATGAGAAATCGCAAATTCACCCCTGGGATCTCCCCAGTGCCCCTGCTAGACAGAGGCACAGTAAAATAATCTTAAAAGGGTACCTTCTGTGACCTACTTTACAGAGGTACAGTAGGCTAATCTAATAGGGAGGCGGAAGCCAAATACACTCTGGCTAGGCTTATAAATGCCCTATGGCAGGTAGCCTAGTATCTACCTATGAACCTATGAACAATATATATTATTTTTCTGGATGAATTCTGCATGATTTTTGTTAGTTTTTTATATGAATACTATTCATTGTTATGGTTTACATGTGTTTTATTATGTTTTTAAATGTTGTGGCTTTAAATGTTGGAGTAATCAACCAGTTGAATTAATTAATGGGTGTATATAAATCAGTGGAAACTGTTATGTCACTGTTTGATCTGAAGAAGTCTGAGGGAAACTTAGATGAAAATGCATTGATTTTCTGTTTGTGGCGTTAATAAACTGAGTCTGTTTACATCTCCAGCAACTTTGTGTGGTATCCCATCGTTGGTCCGGACCTCTGATTTTATAGATTTTTTCTTTGGACTGGCTCCTTTTTGTGGTACTCTCAACTTCTACTGATTGCAGCATGATATAATGGTTAAAGTGCTTACCTCACAGACAAAAGATAGATGGTTTTATTCTCTCCTTTGGAAAAGAAATTGGCTATACATATAATGGGCCATAAGAGCTGCTAACTTATGAACCTAAAAAAGGAAAACTGACATGCTGAAACTCCTGTATATAAAAAAAAATAGCTAGCCATTCTGGGATATTATTGTTCTTCATATTAAGAACAGACCTCTGGCTAAATTCATAATTACTGACAGAATTAAATAATAATAATAGCGGTTGTAATACTAATGATAGTAATAATAAATTTAGGAGTCGTTTGTTGTCTACTGGTTACAATTCACTGTTCTCACTGTTATGGCCTGGATTCGATTCCTGGTTAGGGAGGTTTTGATAAACATCAAGGTACATCTTTACATTTCAAACAAATGTTATCCTTGAAGCCATAAAGTTTACTAAAGACATGTAAATGGCAAACTGTTTCGTACAAATACATTTTTACAGTGGTAGTGTTCAGTAGATTCTAGGTCTTATACTTGGTTTTAGAATTTGTAATAAACACAGCAAATATTAATTTTGTAATATTTTGTAAACAACTTACAATACCTAATGAACTACTCACCTACACATGTACTGTCTGCAGGATATTGTTTGTCCATCTCTGAGCTTTCATAAGTGGGTATGCAGTTTTGTCTCTATTACTTTGTTCTTGATATATGTAGAAAAATAAGAAAATTATGACGCTGTATATAAATAGTATAGAAACAATAATTAATATCTGTTTAGCAGCACTCAGCAGAGGTTAAATATTTAGTGCAGTTGTGCTGCCTATCATTTAAGCTTGGTGCAGTCTTTCACATCTTCTGTATAGCATGGTCTTGGAATTAAGGAAGATATAAACAGCTGTATTAGATGACTGGTGGCAGATACAAATAGGCTGCATTAGATGCCTAGTGGCATCATGTCAATAAGCTGTATTGAGTTAAATTACATGAAATAAGAAAAAATCATGCATATGTATCTCCCACTGTATTTCATTGTAGAAGTACTAGACTGTAGTTTTTCATTACACCACAAGGTGGAGCTGTTTCAGGAGTATAAAAGACAATTTCAAAAGTGAAAGAGGAGACTGAGAGACTAGCTGAAGGAGGGAAGACTGAAACATGTAGCTGAAGGGAGAAAGGGCCTTGTAGCATGACTGGATTTTCTTTCCTAGTGCTTTGAGACAGGGAGGTGAAGTAGCAGATTGTGTCTGTCTTTTGCTGAAATCCTGGATGATGGTATTTTGTGGAATCAGGAGTAAAGTCTGAAACCAGTAGTTCCATGCCTGCATATGATTCAGCAAGAAAAGGAATTCATTTGGGCCTAGTTCAGAGAAGCCATAGGTGATTACCAGAATTCTGGCAGGTGATTTATCTACTTTTCTCATCAGAGAAACCATGGTGCCTGGTCACTAGGATATTCTCAATGGAGTGGTGAGAGGTTCTGGCTGTCATTTTATATTTTTATAAGATTGTGGATCCCTCCCCCCAAAAAAAGCTTTGTGGATTACAAATAACTGGGATCCATATGAGCTCCAACTTGGGCCCCATCATGCCGGCAGCAAGACTGTAAGTAGTCACTGGCCAGTGAACAAGGTATAATAGAGTGTTTCATAGTTGGTCTGCTTAGAATTGATAAAGGGGGCTTAGGGTGTTAGTACTGCTCAATGACATTGCATTTTCTCATATTTGTATTGTTGCATTATAAATCTTCATTGTTCAATGACATTTGGGAGGGTGGCCTAATGGTTAATGTGTTTACCTTATAAACAAGGTGCAGGGTTTGAGTCTCACAAGGGATAATTGGCTAGGCTTAAAATGGCTTGCAAAGGCAGTTAGCCTAGTACTAACCTATGAACTTATCACTATGAACCTATTGCATTTGCTCATGTTAGGACTGCTGCCTTCAGGAAATTTGCTGCTCAATGACATTGCATTTTCTCATATCTGTATTGTTGTATTTTAACTCTTTTATTGCTTAATGACATTGCAATTTTTTCCTATGTTTGTATTGTTGTATTATAAAGTTTTACTCCTCATTGATATTGCCTTCTTTGTGCATGTTTGAATGTCAAGACCTTTTTCTGTTGAGTTCTGGGGAAGAGGATGAATGTATGTTTTCATTGCATGCATATCTCACCTTGCCTTATCGCTAACTGGTGCGCTGTTGAAATAATTTGTTTGTGGTTGTGCTATTGCCTTTTACACTAGATATGTCACCTAGAATAAAATCTGTCATTCTTGCCACCTTGGTGTGTTGGGCCTATAGGGGTGTCACCAGAGTCAGGTAGGAATGAACCCATATCTACTTCAGCTACACCTGCAGGTGCACTACACATAATATCCAGATCATTTTATTTCTTTCATTCTTTATGTATTTTTTATTTTATTTATCCTTGAACTTGAACATAGAATTCACTAACGAAACTATAACTAAAATGTGGTTATGTCCTCCTTTACCAGCAGAAAATATATGGATGCTAAGCAGATTTTAGAGGTTCAGTATTTTAGTATAGTCAAGGTAGGAAAGATGATAAAATGTGTCTGGTATACAGCATGCAGATTTATTGATGATTCTAGGTCAGTGTCTGTGTGTGCAAGATGTCCTGAAAGTACTGTTTGCAAGGGACTTTATAAATACCATTTTGGGCTATTTACCTTGCTTTGTGTTTCTATGATTGTTTTTACATGGAAAAAACAGAAATATATTTGTGCAAAATAATTCTGGAGTATACTATTCTCATCTGGATGAATATCCACACTAGTGCTCTAGTTAAACATGCTCTTCACTATATTTATTTTAATATATTTTTTCCAATATCTTTATTTGCAATTCAAAGCTTAGATAACAACAATCAAAAATCAGTTTTGTAATTAATGATCAGAAATAGAAAAAAGGTACTGTTTTTATATATTTTTATTCTGGACAAAGTAGCAGTTAATGTAAGGGGAGATGAGTGTGAAATCAAATTGGAAAAGCAAGAACTTAGATGGCTGATTGAACTAAATGCATCCCAGTATCCTGGTATTAATGATAAAGTTTCTTTTGCAAGGGTCCTAAAATTGAAGACCATTGAATTTAATGGATGCTTTACTAACTTTGGTTTACCAATAAGTAGAAATATTTTTTATACTTGGAATATTTAAATGGAGTTTTAAATTCTAAGTGAAAAAAAAAATCTTAGTTCACATATGTATTCATTTTTGTATGTACTAAATTTATATGCAAGTTCCATTTGTGAACATTTTTGTGGGTATACATCTTCTATGAATAACCTGTTTTACCATACTGTTTTTTAAATATTGCTTTCAGTTGTTTGATCAATATTACTGTGGATTCTGAAACTTTTACTTTTAAGAAAACTTTGTTTTTAGTTGTGGGATTTTATCATGTGACTTTTTTGTAGCATTTAAAATTTCTGTTTAATTCTAAACATTTAGTTTTTCTGAAGTCCTTATGTGGATAACAGTGCTCAAAAAAGTGACTGGTGCCTGGAACATTGTTTTAGTTGATATATTTTTTTATCTTTTTTCCACTGAAGGACACTGTGTAACCTTTTCTTTTTAGATTCTTGTTTTTTTACCTATTTACACAGTTTTGCCCACAATGTCATCCCAGGACCTATTTATGGATAATAGTAAAGGTACCCAGTTGCTCAGTGCACTTACTGTACTGATACGGCAACTGACAAAATTATCAGTCATTGTTTGAAGAGTGGTGACAAAGGTAATTGACAATCTCTGTAACAACACTGTTTTCAGGGATCTTCAGTTGATCGGATTTTCAGAAACATGAAATTCATATGGTCGAGACCATATGATTGAGTTTTTAAAACGCAAAGCTTTTGAATGGAGATTGCAGTACAGCAAGGATCAGGAAATTTACCCTTTTCTTCACTGTAGTGTGATCTTGCTCTGAGATGGTATATATAATTTGCAGGGGGATGTGGAGGGTACAACCTCCCACATGTGGGGTGCAGGGGGGCTTGCCCCCTGCATAAACATAAAAAAGTAGATTTTTTTTATGTTCAAGCTTTTGGAAACTCTATCATATGGTCTCATCCATATGAATTTTGAGTTTCTGAAAAATTGATCATCTGACATAGATCTGTTTTCAGGACCAGGAGATGTATGTAACATGTTATCCAATCTAAATGTGGTGGATAACACAGCACAACAAGACAACATTATCACACACAAAACTTTTTAGTTAACCTGAATAACAACATAAATAAGCACTGTGCTCCCATCATCAATGAGTAGCTATGTTTATTCCATTTAGTGAGGTAATTCATCCACCTCAATGTAATTTACAGCAATATCTGAAATCTCAAGAATGAAAATTGCTTAAGTTTAAGAATTACCAAATGGTCAAGCAATAGTTCAAATGCTGCATTAACAATGGACATGTTCTGACGGGTGTACGGATTTGGAAGATCCCCAACAGAACAGTGTGTAATTCTGTTATGCATTATTGTACAATATGGGATGTGTAATGAAGGACCTCATGGTGAGGGAGAACAAGAGTCTTGGGGTGGATTCTCTGACAGAATCTTTTACAGAGGATTTATCTTTTGACTATCGGGAGCAGTATCAGCATGATTTGAAAAATTGACAAGCAGATGAAGTCAGTCAAGGAAAGAAAACAAAAGAAGATACAGAGGGACAGAATTGAGTAAGAGAATAACAGGGCATATCCAGTGTCTAAGGTTTTTAATAATACTTCTAACAAAGAGGGTACCTCTGGGGGATGTCCTAGACATAAAAATAGCCATCTGGACAATGTGACTTTGGATATCTTGCACTGAAACCTGGAGGGTGCATAAATGATTAGTTGATTATATTTTCTGATAATACAATGTAAGTAAAAACAATTGTTTGTGGGAATCTAGGGCTTGTGAAAAGGAGTATCATTTATTGGAATATTGAGGGAAAAAAGACTGGAAGATGAATATTTTGACTGGGTTACATTTATGAGGCAAATTTTGGAATGAAGGAAGGATTAGTCTTGAGAGAGACCCTGCCTTGTGAAAGACTAAGTAAGGTAGTTTGGATGAGAAAACATGTAGCTCTTCTGGCTAAATAAGTACATCTGGTAGCCATTAAAGGTGAGATGAGGAAGATGTTTTGAAAGGGGAATGTTTCAATGCTCCAGGATGAAAGTAAGGTCCCATGGAGGGATGGGGTCCTTAGCAGCGCTGGTGTTCTCTAAAAAAGCTTTTCTCTATCTTCCCAAAGGCAAGTATTAATTAACTGCTTCCTACCACCCTTCTCACAGAAATACAAACTAACATCAGTCATCCACCTCATACTGCTAACCCCATATCTACTAACCCCACTTTATACACCTTTCCACCCTCTGCTTAAGTTTTTACAATACCTCTCTTTTCATTTCAAGGTCATTACTAAGTCAGAAATTGATAATATTCTAGGAAAGACTGAATGCTTCTTTTATTACTTCTTCCATTCCACTCACCCTGATGTCTTGAGGCATGACAATAGATTACTTAGCAAACCTCTTTCATACATCTTTAGTCTAACCCTCAGAACCAGTATTCTGCCTTATAGCTTCAAGCGTGTTCTTGTCTTTTGCCTTCCTAAGGACTCCACCCTCATCCACAGTAAATAACTTTCACCCTATCTCTAAATTCTATCCTTTCACCAAAATTCTTGAAAAAAATCTACAACCAAATAATTGACTATATATCTCCATATATGACATTCTCAGTCAAAAACAACGTGGTTCCCATCTTTTCTTCTGCTCCAGCATCGAGTAAGGCAAAATTACTGGTGCTATCTTTCTTGATCTTGATAAAGACTAACACTGTCAATCACTCCTTTCTACTTCATAATTAGAGAGACATGTTTTTCTAACAAGGTCCTACTGTGGTTCAGAAATTCTCTCACCAATAACACCTTCACTGTTATTGGATATAATAATGCCCATATTTCATTAGGGTCTGCCTCATACCAACTACCTCGAATATGCTGGTAATATTATTCTCCTTAAAGGGAATAAGACTGATTCTTGCCTACAGAATTAATTTCAGTCTAAATTTATAGCAATTTGAAACTGGCTTCTTAAGAATAATTTGATAGTCAATAAAACAAAAGTTCTTTAATGCTTTTCAGCACACCAACAACTGAACCAGAACCACAATCCATCTATTACTGACCCCACAGGTTCACCTCTTGCCCTTGTCACTGAACAAAGATATTTAGGTCTCCTACACTGTCAGCATTTCTTCTTCCATAAATATGTAGAAATGCAAATCCTTAGAGTGCTGGCGCAACCAATACTTTTGTCCAAGCCAGATGGGACACAGCCATTAAAATTCTGCCTAGGCTTGAATATGGATTACCTATCATTGCCCTGGGCTCTTCACACAATCATATTCAACTACAAAGAGATGAAAGTCACATTCTCAGATTCATTCACCTCCATCAAATAAGAATACCATTGCCTTACTCTCACTGAAGTTAAGTGGATACCAGTTACTGACAGGGCTACTATTCCTCTTAAAACTCTTACTTATAACCTTATTAACCTAAAACACTGTTCTCCCCTACTCAATAAATTGTATCTAAAAACTCTACTTATTCCCTCTGAAATTTTAGTTTCCTACTTCTTCACATACCTTTCCTTACTATAGTTAGCTGTGAGAGCTTTTTCTCTAAAACTTGTTCCAGCCTGCTGGAACTCTATCTGGTCACTTCAAGCTAGCAAATAACCTTGTCTCTTTCATGAAGTCTCTCCATTCTGATTTACTTGAAGTAAACAAATGCAGTTGCTTCAGGAGCTTTGGCTAATATACATTATGGTCTGTACTGTCTGCAAAACCCATCTCCAATTCAGTGCCACTCTCTTTCCCTCTTTAATCCCTATCTATATATCTCCCTTTCATTAACAGTTGTCAAGAGAATCCCCTCATTCTATCACCTTACATACAGTTTAGCATATATGGCAAACAGGTGCATTGTAGAACTGTCGTAAAGGAGAGAAAAGCTTGTTTTTTATTACTTTATGTACTATATTGTAAACTATGCCTGCAGTGTACTTAATATACCCCTGTGTAAAAGAATGCATATCACTTGCTTATACTGCTATACAATTTAGTTTGTATTATACATAGCATATATCATTTACTTAGTATGTTTTATTTTTCTTAGTGTATCTGTTATTAACTTGCCTTGTTTATTTTCAATGCAAATGTCTGTTTGTAATCTGTTTTATTGTTTGTATCTTGCTTTTGCCACCTTGGTGCTGGTCATGGCTGAAAAGGGTCCATGGACCATTCCACTTAACTGGTTAACAAGCATTAATTAATTAAATAAATAAAATAGGAGGACTTAAGAAAATAACTCTTTTTAGTATGGTCTTGCAAACCCTTTGAGTTGAGAGAGACAAGGAATGGAAACTTTGATAGAAAATGGAGATGGTGGCCAAGTAAACCTTGATCATAGAGCATGTGACGTGCGTGCCCTGGCCCAGCAATCAAGGAGCCTCAGTCATCACCACCAACACCAGAGAGGGCATCTCATATAGGAGGAAAGGATAACAAATACACACAGTAAAGTGCAATTTCCCTTAAGAGCACACAGAGATCACAGTCAGTCCGGGGCTGGTCGCTGCCTTGCTCCCCAGGTCCCCAATAAGACTCCCCACTGGCACAGCTATAGGGTCCAGATCTCAGCCTAGCTGGGCAAGCTAAAATCTCCAGCACCCTCTCTGTCCAACCAGTGCTTCATGTCCCTGCCCAAGTAGCTGACACACACACACTTTGAGATAAGAGTTTATACAACCACACAGACACTTCTGGGGAAGGCTGGCACAGGTTCTCCCAGCTGTGCCCCTTTTACCCAGACTATACAGTAGTAATTACTGCCACCAACCAGCTAATATTACCAGCTACCCAAAGGCCCTTAAAAGGGTGTCCAATTATTACTGTGCAATATTATTATCCAATTGGTAAGTGTGACTAATCAGTCAAGGCTTATTAGAGTGGCTTTGTACAATAAACTCTATAAATATGCAATGTACTCTAGAGCTTAACTTATCTCTACACAAACCAGCCACAGTTAAAAGGTTTTAAACTATTTAATAATAAATAATTAAAACCACAAGACAATACTTTCTAATACACAGTCAGTGCTAGTCAAGAGAGTTCAGAGATCACACAGAAATACTTAAAATAAATCAGTAGTACAGTTTTGACATCACAGAAAAACACTTAGTCTAAACTTTCTAATTCGTAGCTACTTCTAGGACAAAACACAGTTCTAACATACTACAGACAAAAATGCTTAATAATCCCTGGTTCTCACTGTTTAAATTGAAACTGCAATTCTGATAAAACATTACATCATCTTTTATACTTTCCTGGTGTTCCCAGGCTGACAGAAACTGCATTTACATTATTTTACACTTACAGCAATAAAGGACATTCCACATGTAAATTCTGGTCATTAATTTTAGCCTTAAAACAAAATAGGCAGGATGCTTACTCCAGACTCATCGACTCCCAAATTCTAACTTCAAAGGAGCAGACATAAAGTAATTTTAATTTCAAAGGACCAACAAGAAATGCTTGACTTAGCTTTCTTTACAGCAGAGGGCAATGTTGCCACATTGTTTTAAGTTCAACATTTCACAGTATTTACAAATGATAGAATTATGTACCAAATCTATTTGACTAGGCTGGCAGCCTTCACCCATCTCTACCAGTCTTCACAGAGCATCTGGAACCTGAGTTGAAAAGTGAAGACACAAATTGTAGCACTAAGGGAAAAGAAGCAGAAAGAGGATACAAATCCCTGATTCAGTGTCTGAAATGAGGATTTTTTTTCTACTTGCTCTTGTAGAGTTTGTGAATAGAAGCTCCTTGTGAAGCAAAGCAGACAAAATATGCTTCATTATGGCAAGGTAAGCTAGATCACTGGCCATTAGTGGAACTGGAGATACCATGCAGTCAGTTTGTAAGAAAAAATGTCTAGGTGAGGCTCACCATATGGATGGGATAGGAAATCCAACTTGGGCCCTAGAATTCAGTGCTACTTTCTGAGATGATACCATAACATGGGGAACCCAATTTGCCTCAGCCAAAATAGGTCTATAAGGATGGCTGAAGCCTTGTACAAGAATGCCTTCTGCAAGAACTTTGTCATTAGCAGTAACAGTAGAAAAGGACAAAGTAGTCTGGGTGAACACTGATAGACCACAGTATCCCTTTGTTGTATATCCACGTGGAGTGATCAGGGAAAAATAGCTGCTGATTTTGGAGTTGGGCAGGGATGCAAGAAGGTCACAGTAAAGCTGGCCCCAGCAGCAAAATATAATTTGTGCTACTGATAGGTAGAAAGATCACTCTTAAGGCATCATTGTACATCAGCTGAACCTGTCTTCTAGATATTTGGGTCATACTGTACCATGCATTGCCACTAGAAAGTACTGTAAAGCCATCACCCATTGCCACACCCTCATGATTTCCAAGCAGACGGGACAAAATCGGGTTCTTCCTTGCTTGTTGATGTCTCAGACAACTTACTCATTATCTGTGAGTGTATGAAAATCATACCCTGGGGTAGGGAGTCCCGAGTGGCCTCTAACATTAGGAGGAACACCATCATCTTCAGGATATTGATGTGGAGACTGGCTTCTTGTTGATTTCATGCCCCTCAGATTATTCTTCCCATGAAATACCACACCAACCTAGAGAGTATGCCTCCTTCTTCACTGTTCCCTTGAAAGTTGAAGAATGAAAGGTCTTCCTAATGAAACAATGAGAGCTTGCATGAACCAGTCCACATGTTGTCTGCAAAAGAGAAGAGTCAGATTGAATTGTTCATAGAATCTACTGACTGAGACCATTAGATGCTTAAGGTTCACTATAGCACCCTTATTTAAAACCTCGCATAGGATACCAGTTGATTGGAAGCCAACATTAGACTCAGAACCTTTATGATGAGAGAAGCAGATGGAGTTGGTTTGAGAAGTTGTTTCTGGATTATAGTTCCTACTATCAGGAGTCTGTCTTTTGGAAGTTTGACAGTGCTCAACTTTGTGTCCAGATGGCATCTTATGAATGTCAGGCTTTGCAATAGCTCTGACTTTGTTGCATTCACAGAGATATGTAAAGACAGACATATGTGAAGCAAGTAATGTCTGGATGATATGAGAGACTCCCTTGCTGTAGCAGCCATGAGCCAAGCACTCAGTTAAGGGAAGATGTGAATCCTTTTCAACCTCAGGTGGGCTGTGATGACAAATTTTACCTTGGTGAGCACTGGGGAGCTGTGGTGTGACCAAAGGATAAAGTTTGGCACTGATAATGTTGGCTCCTAGTCAGAAGTGTCAGTACCCTCTGGACGCTTTGGTGATTTTTATGTAGAGGTAAGCATCCTGATCATTAGCAGAGCCCATCCAGTCACCTTCCTGTGAACAAGGAAGAAAAACTTGCATTGTGACTATCTGGAAATGTGCCTTTTTTACATATTTGCTTAGGTTACATAAGCCTAGTATGGGTCTGAGGTCCCTTGACTTCTCAGGAACTAAAAAAAAAAATCTGGAATAGACTCTGGACTCCCTCCAATCTGATGTGATCTCTTGGATGGCTCTTTTTTGGAGGAGCTACACAATCACCTTTGCCACTGCCATCTTCTGCTGAAATGGTTCATCTCGTAGGGACAAGAATGGCATTTTTGAGCTTCTCAACAAATGAATTGCATAGCCCCTGGATATTATGCTCCTCACCCAATTGACCAATGTGCTAGCCATCCATGAGTCCAGGTGAAAAGACATTCAATACCTGAATGCCTCCAGAGATGTGCAGTCAGGTAGAACTTCAGGGATGCTGAGGATGCTTTCAAGATGAAGGACCCCCAGAAGACTTGGTTTTGTGAACCACCTCTGTCCCTGAGGCAGCATTCATTCAAGCACCTCCCACCATTGTTGCTGATATCCCAAAAAAATGTAAAGGGAATTCTGTGATTTTTTTAAATCATTAATCTCAAAGTACACTCCCAAGGCAAAATA
The DNA here is from genome assembly GCF_019279795.1 of Protopterus annectens. NCBI lineage: Eukaryota > Metazoa > Chordata > Ceratodontiformes > Protopteridae > Protopterus > Protopterus annectens. Next base: position 1,170,250,022 of record NC_056741.1, on the reverse strand, counting down.
TTTAAAGGGAATTCTGTGTTTTAAAT